>NW_027202640.1:0-185547 GCF_024711535.1 Dipodomys merriami
TTACCTAATCAGCTCTTCCAGCAATGAGGAGAATTAAAAGTAGGTTAAAAACCACCATTTGCCTGGCACCAGTAGCTCATGCTTGTAATCATAGGTATTCAGGAAGCTGAGATCTGAGGATCACAGTACAAAGCCAGACTGAGCAAGAAAGTGTGAAACTCATGATAAAATTGGCATTTAAAAAATAATCTAAGGGCTTGAATGTTGCTTAGAGGTAGTGTGCTTGCCTAGCATTTATGAAGGCCTGAGTTTGATTCCTCAGTGCCACTTAAATAGAAAAAGCTGGAAGGAATGCTGTGGATTAAGTGGTAGAGTGCTGGCTAGCCTTGAGAAAAGACCCTGGGACAGTGCCCAAGCCCTGAATTTAAGCCCCAGGACTGGAAAAACAAATAACAGAAAAGTAGCTCTTCCCATTGTTTTGTATGTAGTGTTCCAACTCCTCCTTATAGCAAAACTAATAAAACAAACTGCAATTTACAGTGTTTAGCAGCTCCATGTGGTCAGTAGCCATCATATTGTACACCAGATATACAGAAGTAAGGAAGAAATATAAAGAAAGAAGGTCACTAGGATAACCTATCTTGAGACTATACAAGAATAATCTAGTTTCTAGACTGTCCTTTAACTAGACATGTGGCTTAAAGAATCAGGGAAATGTTAGGTTTTGACCTTTCTACCTGTAAAATGAGGGCAACCACACCTGTCCATCACCAGGATTGAAAACTAGAAAGAGTTCCAAGAGTATAAGCCTTGCTAACCTAGGCTCCTGCTGAAGAGGAATATGGAGCACCCCATCAATAATGCCTGGATTCAGAGAGAACTAAGAAATGGGATTGTGCCAAACTAAGAAGTTTCTGCATGGCAAAAGGACATCATTAGCAAGCTAAAAATAGCCTAAGGAAGGAGAGATCTATGCCAGCTATACATCAGAATATGCAAAGAGCTCAATAAATTATACTAGCAAAGAATTACACCCTAATTAACAAATGGACAAACACGCGAATTAGAGAATTCTCAGAAGACATAAAAATTGGCCAATGATCATATAAAGTAATGCTCAACCTGTCTGGCCATAAAGAAATGCAAATCAAAATACATGAGATTCCATCTCACTTTAAAATGATCATTACTAGCAATACACACAAGAAAAATACAACAGATGCTGTCACAAATGTTCAGGTAAAGGAACATAAAACAGGGTTGGTGGGAATGTGGACTTGTTGAACCACACTGAGAAAACAAAAAACCAAAACAAAAAACAACTAGGACTACCCTGTGGTCCAGAACTACCAGTGTTGGGCATTTACCCAAAAGACTACAAATCAGGATAAAGTAAAGCCACCTATATAACTTTGTTCATTGTCAAGGTATAGATATAGCATAAATGCTTTTCAAATAAATGAATGGATACAGAAGATATGATATATATACACAGAGGAATTTTATTCATCCATTAGAATTTTACCTCATTTGTAAAGAAGTGGATGGACCTGGAAATATTTTTCTGACGTCAGGTTGCATGTATTCTCTCACATGTGGAAGATAAGTTCCCTTTTTAAATATACAAGTAAACACATGCAGGGTTTTGTGCACATATACATAAACACATTGCACAAAGTACAGTATATGTAAGAAAACTTTAAATGGTGTAATTCTTTGGAAAATCTAAGTACAATAAAATGAATATGAAGAAACTGAAAATTCGAAGGTGGGGAGGAACTGAATGAAGTCATAATTTTCAATGCATATACAATGAAACTAGGAAAATTGAAGGGAAGGAGTTGAGTTTCAGGGATGGGGCGATGATGAAAAACGTAATATTGATCAGGATTCAATGTACTTACAAATAAATATGTAATTAAAAATAGTAATGCCTGAGCTTACACCTATGATTTCCATATTCAAACTTCTGGGAAGTCATCCTCCTTCCAAACCACCAGGAACCACCTCAACTTACTTAGAAAGGGTACCACTTTGCAGTCTCTGTGTACCAAGGAATTGTAGGCAGATCAAATTAATGCTGTCCACATATCCCAAGGCTTCAATATAAGATCAGATACCATGAAACTATTACAAGAAGTGGCAGGGGAAACACCCTGGCTCCTAGAACATAGGGCAAAACTTTCTAAGTAGATAAATGGAATTGCAAGAAACTTGAACGTTTCTGCCTGGTAAAGGACATAACAAGCTAAATAGAAATCCCACGGAATGGGAGAAGAATTGTATGAGCTTGCATCAGACAGGAACTAATAGAAAAAAAATATACGTAGAGCACATAAATTAGCCCGCAAGAAACCCTCAAATAACACCCCAATTATTAAACGAAGTAATGACCTAAAGAGATACTTGTCAGAAGAAGTAATAATGGCCAATATAAACATGAAGTAATTTTCAACAACTGAACATAAAGGTAATGTACACCAAAACAACACTGTAATTCCAACTCACCCCAGTAAGTAAGGCCAATAAAAATTTTTTCAAAGTGATTAGGAACAAATGATGTCATGAATGTGGCCAAAAGGGAACTCTATCACTGTTAGTGAGAATATAAATTGTTCAACCAGTCTGGAGGCTGAGATGTGAGTATTGTGGTTTGAAGGCAAATTGGGCAAAAAATTCCAGGTTTTTCTCATCTCCAATTGGCCACCAAAAAGCCAAAGTAGAGCTGTGGTGCAAATGAGTGAAGTGGTAGCTTTCATTGCTTTGTATGCCCCTCCCCCACAGTACAACCTCTGCTTTCACTATATTTGATGTCAGTATAATTTGTGGAAAAGAAGGGGAAAAACAAGTCGTTTAAGGATACAGGTGGACCCGTTTCAACAATGAGAAGGACAAGTTGTCATGACGAAAATGAACCTTACAACTTTGTGGGAGGAGGACTGGGGGGGGCGGGGGGAGACTGGGAAGGGATATGAAGGGTAAACAAAGGAGGAGCCTGCAATGCTTGATAAGAAATGTACTCATTATCTTGCCCATGTAATTGTAACCCCTCTGCACAGAATGTTCACAATAAAACAATAAAAAGAAAAGAAAAGAAAAAAGAAAATGTGGTATATATACACAATCGAATTCTATGCCTCCATCAGAAAGAATGACATTGCCCCATTTATTAGGAAATTGAAAAGCTTGGAAAAAATTTTATTAAGTGAAATAAGCCAGGCCCAAAGAAACATAAGTCCCATGGTTTCCCTTATTTTCAATATCTATTATATGTCTGAGTCAAGCAGAAATAGTCAGGTAAGGTGATGTTAGGGAAATGAATCCTAAGATATGTATTCAAATGTTTTTTTTTCTTTCATGCGATTGTTTCTAACGAATTTATAAGATTATTTCTTTCTTGTTTTGTATGTCCCTCCCCCACAGTATAACCCCTGCTTTCACTGTATTTGATGTCGGCATAATTTGTGGAGGGGAAGGGGAAAAACAAGTCGTTTAAATAAGGATACAGGTGGACCCGTTGCAACAATGAGAAGTACAAGTCGTTATGTCGAAAATGAATGTTACAACTTCGGTGGGGGGGTGGGGTGGATTGGGGGGCGGGGGAGAATGGGAAGGGATGGGAAGGGGAAACACAGGAGGAGGCTACAATGCCTGATAAGAAATGTATTCATTATCTTGCCCATGTAATTGTAACCCCTCTGTACAGTATTTTCACAATAAAAAAATAAAAATTAAAAAAAAATCTCAGGGACATTACACATATCCTATGTTTAAGCTATAAGACTGGCAGTGTGTTTGTGTGTGTGTGTGTGTGTGTGTGTGTGTGTGTGTGTGTGTGTGTGTGCATGCATGTGTGTGCACATGTGTGCACAGACACTAGTGATTTCCTACATGCATCACATATTTTTGTCTATTTAAATTATTAAGAGAACAAGGCTTATATGTCCTGTGATTTTTTGTGCATGCCTCTGTGTATCTATGTATCTCTCTGGTGTAGGTGTGGGTGTCAGTGTATGCATCTGTATGTGCATTTACTTTTTATCTGCCTTATTCTCCAACTGTGTTAACAATATTGGCAGACTTGAAAGGTGGACACTACTGTTTAATGTTATGACAATTTTCCAACTTCTTTTTCAACAAGTTACATTTGAATTGTTCACTTAAGGACAGAGAGTGTGGGGAAAGGGAGGGGAATATAAAGGGGAATTGTAATGGGTCCACCTGTATCCCTAGTTCAACGATTTGTTTTTTCCATTCCCCTCCACAAATTATACCAATATCAATTACAGTGAAAGTATGGGTTATATCGTGGGGTAGGGACATACAAAGCAATACAGAAATCACAGGTGGATCCATTGCAATAATCAGATGTACAAGTCATTATGTTGAAAAATGAACTTTACAACTTTGGTTGGGGGGGAGGGATGAACGGGTGAGGGGAGTGGGGAGTATGAGAAGGGAAGGGAAGCAGAAACAAAGAAGAGGCAACAATGCTTGATAAGAAATGTACTCGTTATCTTGCCCATTTAATTGTAACTCCTCTGTACGGTATTCTCACAATAAAAATAAATAGATAAATAAATAAATAAATACATTTTTTAAAAGAAAGGGGAATTGTAAATCTAAGACTACAACAGCCATATTCCAGAATATGACTGCATAACTAGCTAGAAAGTAGATCAAGTGCTGTGTCTTCTGTCAGCTAGCTGTAAGAAAGTCCCCATTCGCCCACAGGTGTGGATTGTAAGAAAAATGACAATTCAGTAAAAACAAATTCCAATGATCTGAGACATTTACACAAGTTCTGGACATCACTTCCACTTGAGCTGCTGCTGTGCAGGCCCAATATTTGATCTGAAGCAAAACTTGGTATTACAAAAATTAAACCCCAATGTCTAGTAATCTCTGAAAGGCCTTGTAACTCCATAGTCTCATTCCGGATGCTGTGACCTATTGGGAAAGACAGAGGCCAGACTTCCAGCTATTGCAGACTTCTTCTTTGGTGAATTTTTGAGCTATCACTTTCAGTCAGGTGGTTGCAGCATAGACTTGGCTCAGGGCTGTGAACCTGAGTGTAGAAGTTTGAATCTCTGTAGTGTGAATGAAAATTTGGCCTTGTTCTAAGCTAGCACTTTGGGGGGCCTCAGGTAGCTATGGACAAGAAGTCTCCTTTTAATAGCCTGTCCTTTGCACACATTTAGTTTATATGCTGGAATTCATAACTAACTAATAACAGTGGTCACCCAGGTTGGAGCAAGAGAGCCACAATAGAGAGACAGAGATCAAGCTCACAACACCTGCCATTTTATGCTTCTTGGACTGACAGATTCTGCATGCATTTTAGTAATTCAAGAATAAAAATTAACATTATATATAGATTTTTTTAATTGCCTCTTTGTTTCTGACTCTAGTAGATTATTTTTCTAAGGGAGGATTGTGAGAATCCTAAATAAGAGGCTCCACTGCCTTGGGGAAAGATCAAGGAGTCAATAGACCACACTATTAAGCAAATGTGAGACTACATTAAATTCTTGCCCTTTCAGACCTCAGTTAATGTATCTTCTAGATATCTTCCTTCTGTCCACTGGAAATTCTATGAAGCCAACCTTATGTGTCAGATGAACGTGTGGCCAAAAGGACAAAACTGTTCTTCCTGTGCCTAAGATTAGGTGGGGTTGGGGTGCTGACCGGCCAGGCCAGGCCATGGGGGAGAGTGCTAGGATAGCAAAATCTGTGTCCCTCCAGATCAGGCCGGTAGCCAACAATGGCACGGGATCTACATCATCTTGTGTCCAACTTGTTGGCCATACTCCTGTGAGTCCCTCCTCCAAGGTGCTGGCTGTAGGATCTGGTCCCTGAGAGGCATCCATTGATCTTCTGTACAGTTCATGGTCCACTTTACATAATGAAGACTGCTGCCAAATGTGTGTGTGTGTGTGTGTGTGTGTGTGTGTGTGTGTGTGTGTGTGTGTGTGTGTGTGTGTGTGTGTATACAGCATGTTATACTTAACACTATGTCATGATATTTTTCTGAGAATTTTTTTGCTTAACCCATGGGAAAAAAATTGGGGCCAAAATACACAAAAAGTACCAGCTGATATTCCCAGCCATGGGTTAGTATTAGCACTAGCATTAGTATAAATCAGAACACATAGAAGGACCCATCTGATCTACCAGTTGAGAATTCAAGGACCATTTCCTCCTCTGCTGCATTTCAGGCAGTGAAAGACAAATATTTTCAATAGACTTGGGAAAGAAGGAGTAAACACCTGTGAGACCCAAAAAAAGCCCCATGTTGACATATGAGTACTGTCACATACACACACACACACACACACACACACACACACACACACACACACACAAACACAAACACACACACACAAATACTTGTGGGTCCAGCAGTATTCTCAAGCATCTCCCCTAATCTGTGAACTCTGTACAGCAAAGGTTAGAATTGGGTGGAAACAGGATTAGAGCAGCTTGTTCACACTTCACCAGCTGTTTGACTGGTCTTCCAATGCCCAGTAGTAGATAGATGTTATCTTAGATGCTCTGCTCTGAGCAGGAGGGACAGTGTCTTCCCCTGGGAGGACAGTGAAGGGATTAGACAATCTACATAGGTAATATGAGCAGTCCTGCATAATAAAAATACTTCCTTTAAATGCTAGCTTATTAGAAAGCTTTGAGCACATTTGTCCAGTACTGACATATATTCATGTTGTCTTCCTATTTTGTTTAAATAAAAATCTGTATTTATGAACTCTCATTTCTCCTTGCCCCTTCTGGTATATTCCTGTAGTGTCTAATGCCTCACTTTAAAGCTTCATTCCCCCTTTCTCTGGTGAAACTTGGTGATAGTTATCAAGTAATTTTCTTATTTAATGCAACCAAGACAAAGCTGATGAAAAACAATGTTACCTTCAGGCTAGCATAGATATCTGGTCTGATAAAGGAAGATGATGGACTTACAGCCATCATGCAAAAAGGTCCTGCCTCTGGAGATAGGGGATTGCATTTCCTCTGCCTTCCTAGCTTCCAGGGTAACCTCTGGCCTCCCAGTAAAGTAATTCATTTCTAAAAAAATAGCACACCACCAAATTGCAGAAGGCCAGCACACCCACATTATTTCTGCTTAAGACCACTTCTACCATATAATGCTGATTCACACCCATAACCCTAGCCATTCACGAGAGCAGAGGATCTCGGTTCAAAGTTTGCTGGGGCAAGAACAGTCCACAAAACTTTTATCACATTCACCAAAAAAAGTCAGTAGGAGAGTGGTGAGCCAAGTGGTACAATACTACCCTTGAACAAAAGAGCTGAAGTACAGTGCCCAGGGCCCAGTCCTGGAGTTCCAAAAACTAATACTGGCACACACACACACACACACACACACACACACACACACACACACACACACACACACACACACACACACAAACACAAACACACACACACACACACACACACACAAACACACACACACACACACACACACACACAAACTAGAAGTGGAACTGTGGCTTAATCATATAAGATTAGTCTCTTTTTTGTATGTTTTTTATTGTAAAAATGCTGGACAGAGGGGTTACAGTTACATGACCAAGGTACTGAGTACATTTCCTATTGATCATTATTGCCTCCTCCTTTGTTTTCCCCCTACAATCCCTTCCCTCCCACCTGCACAAAACTACCTACACCCTCACAACTTAGTGTTTTGTACAAATTATTGTTACACTGAGTCAACATGTATCCCCAAAAAAACAAAGTACACTCATGTGAAAATGTTCGATAAGGTAAAATGTCAATGCCCAGAGTTCAAACCCGAATATCGAAACACATTTTTTAAAAAGACTAATATTCACTTAATATACTTTTTTCCAAGTCTTTCCATTTCCTAACAAATGGGGCAATATCGTTCTTTCTGATGGAGGCATAGAATTACATTGTGTATATATACCACATTTTCTTGATCCATTCATTTACTGAGGGGCATCTGGGTTGGTTCCATATCTTAACTATGAAGTAAGCCCGGCCCAAAATAACATAGGTCCCATGCTTTCCCTTATTTGCAATAACTAGTATATGTCTGAGTCAAGCAGAAAAGGTCAGATAACTTGATGTTAGGGAAATGAACCCTAAGATATGTATTAAAATGTTTTATTTCTTTCATGTAATTGTTTCTAACACATTTGTAAAATTATTTCTTTGTTGCTTTGTATGTTCCTCCCCCATGGTATAACCCTTGCTTTCACTGTATTTGATGTTGGTATAATGTGTGGAGGGGAAGGGAAAAAACAAATTGTTTAAATAGGGATACAGGTGGGCCCATTGCAATAATGAAATGTACAATTCATTATGGCAAAAACGAAATTTACCAGTTTGGGGAGGGAGAGGGAGGGGGAGGAGAATTGGGTGGGGGCGGGGGAGGATGGGAAGGAATGGGAAGGGGAAACAAAGGAGGATGCTACAATGCTTGATAAGAAATGTACTCATTATCTTTCCCATGTAATTGTAAATCCTCTGTACAGTATTTTCACAATAAAAACTTATTTTAAAAAAAGACTAGTTTTAATAAGCTTTCCAGACATAACTGATTGACTTCTTTTTATGGTAATGTGGTTTGAACTCAGGGCCTTATGTTTTCCAGATTCACACTCTAATATTGAGACAGAGCTGTATAATTTTTGCTTTGTTTTTGAGACAGTGTCTCATTTCCTGCTCAGGTGTGCAACTTTCCTCTCCTATCACTTCTGGGATGAGAGGTGCTCACCACTGTGCACAGCTTCTTCTGTTCAGATGAGGTCTCACAGAATTCTGCCTGGATTGACCTGAAAATAGAATTTTTGCAGTCTCAGCCACCCCAAAATCTAAGCTTACAGTTTCACATCTCTATGCTTAGCTTATTGAAGCCCTAGATTCAATCACCAATCCAAAAATTGAAAAAGAAAATAAATTTAAATGGAAAGGCAGTATGGTAAGAGCAGGGAAAAGGGATGGAGCAATGATCTAATCTGATGACTGTATTTACCAACATTGAAGAATAAAATGAAACTATGTAACAAAACAGCCCTGTCTGCTTTTCCTTAGCAACAAGACAGCCCTGCCTGTCTTTTCTCATTTATGCCAGAGCCAAAAGACTCAATAGAACATGACTAAGGGAGGAAGTTAGAGCTTTGTAAGACCAAAAACACAAGCCCTGGATATGTTTGGAAATCAGGAAAGCCTCTGGAGCCTTAGCACTCTTAGGCCTTTCAGAGACTAGTACTCCAAAGAAACCAAATGTTCAGAGAGATAGCCAAAATGTGCTCTGAGGTGTGTAGATTCCCTTACTCAAAGAACACACTGACATCCTAATGACACAATCCTCCCTGCCAACAATAGTCCTTCACAGTGAGTCTCAAGGGATAAACACACTGCCATTTTCTACCCACCAGACACCAGTCCACATCCTTAGAGCACTAGGACAGCAGGGAGGGAGGGTTCAACCCTATAACAGCCCAAAGATTAAGTTCAGAGGACCACACCTAATCAAATAATGTACTCATATCTCATAAAGTTCCAACACCTGCCAGAAGGTTTCCTCAGCCCTTCAAAAAGATCGAGCTGTGATGCCCAGCTTTACAGCCCAAACTCCAGCTTTACACCCAGTTTTAGGCCTGCTGAGTGACATGAAAGCCAAGTAGGGCACTCTGATAATTTTCCAAAAATTATCAGGCTCCATGCCAGCATCCACTCACTTGTCCTCTGGTGACAAAGCCTCCTGGTCCTTCAAGACAGAAGCAGCCATGGCCTCACCTCCACCTGCTGTAGGCAGTTCAGCAATCCTTACACTTTTGCATCCTCAGGGGTTTGCTTAATTTGGGGATAATCTCATGAACACTGTCTCCTAATATTACTGTCCCCAAGGGGCGACTCCCTAAGCAAGCGAACAGTCAAACAAGCTGGAGGTGTTCTCTTTGGGGAAGACACAGTCAAACAAGCTGGAGGTGTTCTCTTTGGGGAAGACACAGCAGCCTTCCCATGAGTCCATTTCCAAGGCCTCCCTTTCCCCCAGAAGCCTTGGAAGGGGCATCTGCTCCCTCCAGCAGCAGGCCTGCCACTCCTCCTAGACCCAAACTGAACACAGCATCCTCTAGTGAGCTGAATACTCATTTCCAAGTTCGGAAAGTGGCTGTACCCGAGTTCTTTGTTGAGTAGATGATAGGCAGCTTCTTGTGCCTTCAGGTGGCCCAAGTTGCAGACTCTGCAAAGCTATCCAGGAAAGTTTCACCTTCCAGCCTGTCTAGTGTGTAGCTGGCCAATCCTGGTGTCTGCTTGAGCTCTGGCTTCCCTGGACCTGCAATGTTAGGGAACCCGCAGCTCCTCCTGCCAGTGACAGCATTGAATTGCCCACCAAGATTACCAAGTGCTCTTGGTCTGTCTACTCTGGTATTTGGGATTTTGCCCCTCACCAGCATGGGACTCTCTGGTGCATCCAGTTTTCGGAGGATATTTCTGGGTAGCATGTGAGTCTAACTTTTCAGTTGGAAGCCGGCAAACTACTAATATAGGCTTATCACCTGTCCCCCTGCCAACCTGGACAGGCCTGTCCCTTCAAGGTCCATTGCCCACCCTGTGTTGAGGGGCCCACTGAGCTCAGCTTCTGCTTCCTAAACTTGCCCATGTATTCTGAATAGAGCCCAGAGAATCCTTTGGCATATGTTGTGCTCCAGAAGTCAGGCCACAGTGAGGCTTCTGCAGTCCACAGCCTTGCTACCAGCACAGTCACCAACAAGGCAGTGCCCCCAGGATCCAACGCAGACCTCTGACTTTGGTTAAAAAAAAAAAAAAGAGGCTGTGCTTTAGTTGTCCACAGTCAGCAGTCAGCAGTCCTGACACATGGGCATCTACTAAGTCCACTGCAGTAGCTATGGGGGCTCTAACATAAAAAAAGAGGCAGGCACACCTATGCAGTTTGACTTTGGAGCAGCTCCTCTTCCAGGTGCAGGTGTGGTGGCCTTTGAAGCACAACATGACAGTACGCACACTAGAAGATTGCATCACACACTAGAAGAACTTGTAAAGCCATGGTCCTGTGTTCAGAGACCTGACAGACAGGAAATCAGAGAAAGAGAGAGAGAGAGAGAGAGAGAGAGAGAGAGAGAGAGAGAGAGAGAGAGAGAGAGAGAGAGAGAGAGAGAGAGAGAGAGAGAGAGAGAGAGAGAGAGAGAGAGAGAGAGAGAGACTCTAGGCTAGCTCTGATTTGTACCGTTTTATATATCCTTGGCGAGAAATGCATATTTTCACCAAGAAATAAAATGGAAAACTGTTAACTCTAACTCTGATGGAGTAACTTGGATCAATCTAGACTTTCTAACATGAACATTCACAAAAGAGGAAGTTATGTGAAAAAACATGTATATAAATGTATATATAATATATACATATAGGTTTGTATATGTATATTCACATATACAACGTGACTCTGCTCTTTTCTAGCTCTTTCTCAACTCTTTCCTTCTCTTCTCTTTCTCAGCTCTCCTCTCTTTCCTTATCTCTCTCTTTCCCAGCTCTTTCTCTTTCCCAGCTCTCCCACCTCTCTTTCCCGGGACTTTCCCCACCGCATGGAGGACCAAGATGGCCTGGTGCCAGCCAGAACGATGAATAAAACTACTCCTTACTAAAAACCTATCAAAATGGAGAATATGTATTGTATGTATAATGTGTATATGTATAACATACATGGAGAAAAAAAATACTTAGTATTTGAAGGAATGACCAAAACCTTCCCAAATTTGATTGAAAGCATGAACCCTTCTATGCAGGAATCTAGCAGTTTAAAGAAGTCAATTAACATAATTACACAGGTCCACACTAAGACACATTCCAATTAAACAGTCAAAGACAGAATCCCTCCCAAAGCACAGAGACAAAACTCATCACACACAAGTGATCTTCAATGATATTATGACAAATTTCTCATCAGACACTAAATTAACTATTAGACAGCAAGGAAAACAAATTTAAGGTGGTAAAAGGACATATCTAATACCAACCTTTCTAACAAATATATATACTTCCTCCAAATGTGAGAGATGAGGTAAGTACATAACGATGGCTCAGGCATATAATCCTAACTACTCAGGAAAGTGAATTGTGAGGATTGTGGCTCAAAGCAAGTCTGGACCTTGTCCCCTCAGAAGAAAGTTGTAGGATAGCAGTCCTTGAGAAGGACAGAGGCCTTTTTGCCATTTCATTGCTGGAACAAGATATAGGATAAGGTGGGAATCAAGAATGGAGGCTATTGGTTAGTGTCTCCACAGAAGCAATTATGAGATTCAGGAGTGTTCTATAAGGTCAGAGGACTTTGACCACTGTCCTAGTGGTTTCAGGAATGGCATAATAATGACCAGAGCAACCTCAAGTCCACATGGATTCCTTAGCAACAGTCTTTGAAGCTTATGAGCTAGAGTAGCAATGCTGGCAAGCTATGATTGGTCCAATTTTTCTCTGACCTCACTGGCCCAGACTCTGATTGGCCCATTTCCTCTATGATGTCACTCTGCCGGGCTGTGATAGCTCCATTGAGAGGTCATGAAGGATATATAGGAAGCCACTGTGCTCCAACCTATGTCAGTTAACACCTTTAGGAGCTCTTGATTGGTGACCCACTTGACTGTCTCAAAACTAAATTCATGATTTTTTTGGTTGGGGGTGAGTTGTCGTTTCGATTTTGGTATTTCTTTTTACTTTTTCTGGGTTTTCCATTATTTTATTTAGTTAAATTTAGGTAGACTTGCTACCTGCCATCATAACAGAAGGATGGAAGAATAAAAAGAATCATCCTCCAGATCCTTGAAGGAGGAGATCATCAAAAATACCAGATGAAAGAGTTCATCGACCATGGTACCAATGGATAAGTGAAGCTGGCCTATCCTCGCCTCAAACACATGGAAGTGGGGGATAAAATACTCCTGAAGGGAGAGTTCTCTAGTTATCAGTTAAAGAATGAGGTGGACATTTTTAAGACGATATGGCACAAACATCATGAGGTTGTACCAGGTGATGGAGAAGGAAGAGTATGTGTATCTCCTCATGGAACTTGCCAGTAGTGGATACATCCTGGGATGGATCTGAAAATCCTGCCTCCTATATGAGGATGAAACCAAGAGGCTCTTCACACAAATTTTAAGTACTGTTCACACTAGAACAGAATCACACACCGAGACCTTAAGTCCAACAATATCTTGTTGGATACCAAAGACAATATCAAGGTCAGTATTTTGGTCTGAGCATCTGGTTCACCCTGGGCCAGTTGCTATTGAATATATGTGCTGCTGTGCTATTCAACCCTGCTACATTTTCCTGGAAGAAAATGATGGCTGGGTGCCAGTGGCTCACACCTGTAATACTAGCTATTCAGGGGGGTGAGATCTGAGGTTTATGGTTCAAAGCCAGCCCAGACTGGCTCTAACTTCTGAGTAGACACAAACTGATACCAAAGACTAATTTGAGGAGGAAATGGCAGTGGATATAGGTGGCTGGCAAAATAGCTACAATTCTTCTTAGAACAAGCTACTGAATGTGGGTCCAGGAACAGAGCATTTCTAGACAAAGGGGAGGAAAGCCCTAAGAGATCAAAGATAACTTCACTTGGAACCCAGAAGTCCCTGTTATTGAGATGGGAGAGATTTGTAGGTGGTCTGCTAAAAAAAAGTTGTAAGTGGGATTCAAGAATGGAGATCAAAACACTTTGCCCAGCAACACCCTCAGTCCAGCCAAGAAGACAGGTGGAACAACTGCCTTAGGTTTCCTCAGGAGGGATTCCAGCCAAGGGGCACCTTGTACTGCAGTGTAACTGAAAGTTTTAGTTATCAAAGCATAATTTTTGTGCATTTTATCAGTTCCTTTTACATACAAAACTACTTGAATTACACTTGAAATACTTCCTTGTCTTTAAAAATATAGTTTGATTTATTTTATTCTGTGCAGTCTCATTATGTAGCCAAGTCTGATCTTAACTTCAAAATTCTCCTGCCTTGTCTCCCAACTGTTGGGATTACAGGTGTGTACATCTATGTTATCCATCATACTATTATCTGCATGATTCCTTAAGTTTTAATACTTTATTTTATTCAGAAGCTGGTGCTGGGCAAGCAAGTGCTCTATCCCTTGAATCCTGCCCCAGCCCTTGTTCTTCATTGTACTTTAGATGAGCTCTTATTATTTTGCTTGGGTCAGAATCAGACAGTAATTTTAATGTATTTTCCTGCTAGGAATCTTTTTTTTTCCTTTTATAATTTTTGTAAATATAATTTTTTCTTATTAAAAAGAAGTACATAGAGGTGTTACATTTATATAAGTCATTTTAACATTCAAAACCTTATTTTAAGAGTAAAAATGCAAATAATCACTAAAATTTATCTCTAGAAAAAAATGAATACCGGATTAAATGTTTTTGGAGGCTAGGGGAGTGGCATTTGGTATTGTTCTCACTTCAGCTCTAGACAATACTTCATACTTCCAGGCCTGTGTGACCTAAATAAAAACAAGTAAAAAGTAAGAAAAATGATCCTTTAGGGCACAGCTGTGGAAGATTTGAAATACTCTTGTACATTTTATTGACCATTTGTACATTTCTGTGGTGATGAAAAGTGATATAACAATTATGGTAGAATTTGACACATTCTTCTAAAAAAACATAGTATGACCACATTACCCAGCAATTCCATTGCTCATGGCATAATAAAAAGAACTGAAAAGAAAAAAACTAATGGCTAATATGCCAATGATAACAACAACGTTTACAATAGTCATAAGTTGGAAATACCTGAAGTGTCTATCAGATGAACAGGTTTATAAAATATGAGGTATGCATAAATGGATTATGACTTATCCACAGAAAGGCTGCAATTTAATATGTCTGTCATGGATGGACACCAAAAATAATCTACTATTTATGTGAAACATATTGGCTAAACCATAAGAGAAACTGGAAGATTAAAATTTCGGGGGCAGGTCATTGGGGTGACATTACTCAAGGATTGTGTGGATCCCATCAGTATCAAAAAGACAGCTCACAAATAGAGGTAATGGTTACAAATCAGTGTGGATGTAATTAATGTCACTGAATTTTATACCTCCCTAGCAAGCATGAGGCCCTGCATTCAACCCCCAGCACATCTAAAAAAATGCTAAATCTTCCTTCCTTTTCTACAGTTTTGATTGTATTCCTCAGAGGATCTCTGGAGGATCTCTGATGTTTAGTCATACATTACAGAAAATCCATTATTTGAATATTAATTTTGAGTTATAAAGGAAACTTCATATATTAAAATGTGAGCAATGCTTGCAGTTCTAACTCAAGAGTCAAAAAGGAGGAAGATCCTTACACATTCAAGGCTGCATAGAGAGGTCATGTCTAAATGACTGTGGTATCTGCTGAAACAGGAGTGACAATTATTTGTAAGCAATTAAAAGTGAGAGATAAGAGAGAGATAAGTTTTTGATCACATTATATTTTGGTCATATCGGGTTGTATTTAATATTTACAGGATTTTTTAAAATTTTTCTTTTTCCCTTACTCTCAGTATGTCATTTTGAAACTTTGTACTATGTTGTCGTTTGCCTCATTAACAAAAATGGATTTCCTTTATATCATCTTAATTTTTTTTTATTTTTTCTATATTACAACTACTTTTATTTATTTTTGAAAGCTTTTATCGTTTTTTTTTTTTCTGCATGTACGGATTGGCCACTGTCTCAGAGATTTTTCTCAGTTCTGCCAATTGAACCAGAGCTCAACTTCCAGATTCATTCTTTTGAAAAGTCTCATGCAAAGCCCAGCACAACTAAGGAAGCTAAAATCTGAGGATCTTGGTTTGAAGCCAGTTTTAGCAGCAAAGTCTGAGATCTTATCTCCAATTAATCACCAAAAAGTGGTGGGTAGTAGAGCTCTAGCCTTGAGTTAAACAGGGCAAGTTCAAGCCCTAGTACTGGTAATTAAACAAAAGCTTGAGCGGCTTTGAACTGCATCCCTTAGATTTCAACCTCCTGCGTAGTTAGGATTTACAAGCATGAGCAACCAACTGCTGACTTATTTTAATTTTTTTGGTCATTCTTGGGGCTTAAACTCTGGGCTTAAGTGCTGTCCCTGTGCTCTTCAGCTCAAGGCAAGCACTCTACCACTTGAGTCACAGAACCACTTCCAGTTTTCTGGTGGTTTATTGGAGATAAGAGTCTCATGAACTTTCCTGACCAGGGTGGCTTGGAACTCTAATCCTCAAATATCAACCTCCTGAGTAGCTAGGATTCCAGGCATGAGCCACTGGTATCCAGCTTATTTTAATATTTTTAACCATCTCTTTGTTGCCTTCAACCACAATACTTTTTTTTATTTTGTCCAATAGACCTGATCTTTGGGCCACATTGCTGTTTCTTAGTTAGTTTGAAGGAGGGTAGGGGTTGAATTCTCAGCCTGGGGGCTGTCTTTGTGCTCTTCAGCTTAAGGCAAATGCTCTACCAGTTCACCCACAGAGCCACTTCAGATTTTCTGCTGTTTAATTGGAGATTAGAGTCTCATGAACTTTCCTGATCAGGCTGGCTTTGAACCGTGATCTTCATATCTCAGCCCAATGAGTAGTAGGATTACAGACTAGAGCCAGCAGTGCCCTTCTTTTTATTAGCTTTTTGACTCAAGGATGATGTTTTACAACTTCAACCCTAGCTCCACTTTTGGTTTATTGGACATAAGTTTCAAATATATTTTCTGAATAGTTTGGCTTCAAATCATGATCCTGATTTCAGCTTCCTCTGGTGCTCCGATTATACACATGAAGCACAAACCCATTAGTCATGTAAAAATATTAATACGTTTTTTTCACTTTTTATTTTTAAAATTTTTCTTGTTTTTTTTTTTTTTTATTTTTGTATATGTTCTCGTCCTGGGACTACATATCAGGGCCTGATACAATGCCAGAGCTTTTCTTCAAGACTAGTGGCTTACCACATGAGCCAAAGTATAACTTGTGGCTATACGTGTTTTGTCTTTGTGCTTGAAGTAAAGGCCTAGGTGCTAGAAAGTGATTGCCCAGTTTGCATCTTGGGTCACAGCTCAACTCCAGGTTTTTTTTTAATTCTTGGTAGTTAATAGGAGATGAGTTTTATGCAAAGCCTAGCATGAATCAGTTGGCTGAATTCTTAGGATCATGGTTCAAACCCAGCCAGAGCAGGAAAGCCCATGAGACTCTTAGCTCCAATTAATCATTGAAAAGCTGGGAGTGGTAGAGCTCTATCCTTGAACAATACAACATAATTTTAAGCCCCAAGATAGCACACAGATGCACCTAGATAGAAAGCTTCATGACTTTCTTGCATGGGCTAGCTTTGACCCATGATTCTCAGATTTCAGCCTCTCTTCATCCCCTCTCCTTTGAAAATTTTATTTGTCCTGTGCCTTGACCTCTGCTTCTAAGGCCTATATGTTAGCTTTTAAACTCAAGGCTGATGCTTTAACACCTCAGCCACAGCTCAAGGCTTTGTGCCGTGTAGCTAGAGATAAGAATCTCAAGCATGTTCCTTCCTAGGCTGACTTGACCCTGCAATGCTCAGTTGTCAGCCTCTTGAGTAGTAAGGCATACACACATGACCATCAACATTTGGATCATTTTAAACTTTAATATGTGCTTGTTTCCACCTTTTTTTCTTTTTCTTTTTCCAATTTTACTTGTCCTGGGTGTAGAAATTGAAGCTCAGATGTTGTCTCAGGGCACACATGGGACCAACCATAACATTTGGCTTTGTGGGGGAGGTTAATTGGAGAGAAAAGCATTATGTAGAGGTAGGCCAGATTCAGGAGGCTGAAAATTGAGGAGAGTTCATGACACTCTTTTCCGCAACTAACCACTAAAATCTGAGTTGTAGATCATTGAGCAAAATTGTGCAAGTAAACCAGGACTGGCAAACACACACATACACACTTTCACACACACACACACACACACACACACACACACACACACACACACACACACACACACACACACGTCTTATCAACACCTATACCTGAGCTGAGCTTTAAAGAGTATCCTCAAATTTCAGCCTGATTATATAGAATAACAGATATGAGCCACCAATGATTGTCTCATTAAAACCTTTGTTACTTGGTCTTTCTTCTCTTCTTCTACCCTTCTTTTCATTTATTTCATTCTTTGTGTGTGTGTGTTGGTGCTGGAGCTCGAGCTCATGCAAGGCCTGGCCTGATTCAGGAGGCTGAAATCTGTCCATCATGGTTTGAAAGCAGCCCGAGCAGGAAAGTCCATGAAACTCTTATCCCCCTTCAATCAACAAAAACCTATCCCCAGTGTGGCCACCACAAACAAAACAGTCTCCTGGAATTTCTTGATTAGGTTTGACTTTACACAGGATCTTATATTTCAGTCTCCTGCATTTCTAGAATTACAGACAGGAGCCAACAATCCTAGGTTCTCTCCTTCCAAGCATTTAATTTTCTTATTGTGATCCTGAGGTAGGATCTCTGAGCCAGGTCACTGTTTCAATAAGTTATTCATTCAAAGCTGGTGCTTTACAACTACAACCACAGCTTCATTTCTGGAGTTTTTTGCTGGTTAGTTGGAGACTTATGAACTTCCCTCTCCAGGCTGGCTATGAACAACAAACTTCAAATTTCATTCTTGTGAGTAAGTAGGATAACACATACCAACCAAACATTCATGCATGGATCATTTTGAAAATTTAATTGGATTTTCTCACACCATTCTTCTTTTTCCTAATCCTGGGGCTTGAATTCAGGCCTTGGGCACTGTCCCTGAACTTCTGTTACTCAAGGTGAGAACTCTACTACTTGAGCCACTGTGCCACTTCCAGCCTTTTTTATTTATGAGGTAATGAGGATACAAACCCAGGGATTCAAACATGGTAGGCAAACACTGTCAATAAGCCACATTCCCAGCCATTCTTACACCTTCTTATTTGTATTATTTTATTATGTATGCTGGTCCTGAGTCTAAAAATCAGCCCATTTGCAGTCCAGAAGTTTTTTATTCAAGACTAGCACACTAAGACATGAACCACAGCATAACTTGTGGCTATTAGTTTTTATTTTGTTTTATTTTTTATTTTTTATTTATTTATTTTTTTTGCCAGTCGTGGGGCCCGAACTCTGGGCCTGGGCACTGTCCCTCAGCTCTTCAGCTCAAGGCTAATGCTCTACCACTTGAACCACAGCGCCACTTCCAGCTTTTTTCTGCTTATGTGGTGCTGAGGAATTGAACCCAGGGCCTCATGCATGCAAGGCAAACACTCTACCACTGAGCCACTTTCCCAGCCCCCCCCTTTTTTTTTGCCATATTTTTTTTATTTTTTTTATTATTTTTTCTTTTTTTTATTATTATTTTTCTTTTTTTGTCGGTCGTGGGGCCTGAACTCTGGGCCTGGGCACTGTCCCTCAGCTCTTCAGCTCAAGGCTAGTGCTCTACCACTTGAGCCACAGCGTCACTTCCGGCTTTTTTCTTTTTGATTATGTGGTGCTGAGGAATCGAACCCAGGGCCTTGAGCATGCAAGGCAAGCGCTCTACCACTGAGCCACCTTCCCAGCTGCTTAGATTTGAGTCAATGAATTCTCCTATCTGGGCTGGCTTTCAACTGTGATCCTCAGATTTGAGCCTCCTGAGTGTTTACCATCACAGATGTGTGCCACCTATGCTTGGCTCATTTTAAACTCTGAAATTGGCCCTTTCTTATCCTAACTTCTCTACATTTATTTATTTTATTGTTTGTATGTATGTTGGTCCTGAAGTTAATATCAAGATCTGGGTGCTGTAGCAGAAATTATTTTCTCATTTCTACCATTGAAGCCACAGCTCAATCACCAGGTTTTATTTTTCTTCCTTTTGGTGGTTAATTGGAGATGAGTCTCATGTAAAGCCCAGCAAGACACAGGATGCTGAAATCTGAGGATTGAAGTTGAAGCTGTCCTGGACAGGAAAGTCCATGAGGCTATTTGCGTCAACTAACTACTCAAATTCAAGCCCCAGGTTGGCCCACACCGTAAAAAAAGGCCCATGGACTTTCCTGTTTGGGCTGGTCTTAAAATGTATCATCAGATTTCAGCTCCCTTTATAGGTATAATAATAAGCAAGAACCACCAGCCCCAGGCTTATTTTTTAACTCTCAAATGGTCATTTCTTCTCTTCTTTCAGTTTTGTTTTTGGTCGACTTTGGGCTGAATTAGGGACCAGGGAACTGTTTCCCAATTTTTTCACGAAATGTCAGTAATTTACAACTACAAAACACCTTCATTTCCAGCTTTTACTGGGTAGTTTGAGAAAAGAATTTCAATCCCTTTCCTGTCCAGGCTGGCTTTTAGCTGTGATCCTCATATTTCATCTTTCTGAGTAGCTAGGAATGCACACATAAACCAGTAACACATGGCTCCTTTTCAAACTGTAATTTTCTTGTTCTCACATATTTTATAATTTGTGCTTTTTTTCTTTTTTTTGTAAGTTATGTGCTAGGGCATCAGCACCAGGGTCTGTGTGCTGTCCCAGAGATTTCTGTTTAAGACTAGCACTCTACCACATGTGCCAGAGCACAGCTAGTGGCATATTATGGTGACAAATGAGACATAAGAGTCTCAAGGATTCTCCTACCTGGGCTAGCCTTCAACTGTGATCTTAAGATTTCATCCTCCTGTGTAGCTGATAGAACATCAGTGAGCTACCAATGCTTGATTTATTTAGACCTCTGTCATTGGATCTTCCTTCTGCACTTCTACCCTCCTTTTAATTCTTCTGTGATTGTCCTGGGTCTTGAACTCAGTGCCAGGTTGCTGTCCCAGAAAGTGATTGCCCAATTCTGCCACTTGAGCCATAACTCAGTTCCCAAGTTTTTTTCTTTTATTGACAATTAATTGGAGATAAGAGACTGAGACAAAGCCTAGCATAAATCAAGCTAGCCTGGGAAGGAAAGTCCATGAGACTATGACCTCCAATTAACCACTGAATAGCTGGGAGTGGTAGAGCTCTATCCTTGAACAAACCAGCACAAGTTCAAGGATGGCACACACAAGCCTAAGGATGGCACAGAGATGCACACACACAAAGTCTCATAAATTTTCTTGCTTGTGTTACCTTGAACACTAATCCTCAGATTTCAGTCTCTCTTCTTCCACTGTCCTTTTTATTTATTGGTTTTTATTTGTAATTTTTAGTGGTCCTGCAGCTTGACCTCAGGCTCTGAGGACTGTTTCTTAGCTTGTTAAATAAAGGCTGCTACTTTGCCACTTCAGCTTCAGCTCAGGGCTTTGAGCTAGGTAGCTTGGATAAGCATCTGAACCAGGTTTATGACCAGGCTGACTTGATACCACATCCTCAGATGTCAGCCCCATGTGTAGTTAGGATTATACACAGGACCAACAACCCTTGTGTCATTTTAAAACTTTAATATGTGCTTGCCACTATCTACTGTTGTTTACTTTTTTTGCATGTGTGTGCTGTTACTGGGTCTACAAATTGGGGCTCACATTCTGTCCCAGAAGTTTTTATTCAAGGCTATCCTCTATTACATGAGACACACTATTATTTTTGGCCCTTTTTGGGGGGCCAAATATTTTCATGGACTCTCCTGTCAGGGCTGGACATAAACCATCATCCTCAGATTTCAGCCACTTGAATAGCTAGTAGAACATTTATGAGCCAACAATGCTAGATTCATTTAAGACTTTGTCACTCACTCTTCCTTGGTTACTTCTACTCTTCTTTATCTCTTCTGTGCATGTCCTGGGGCTTGAACTCAGGGTTTAGGTGGAGTCCCAGAAAATATTTGCCCAGTTCAGCCACTTAAGCCATAGATCAAATTCCAGCTGAATCAGATCACTGAAATCTGAGGACCATGTTTCAAAGCCAGCCTGGGCAGGAAATCGATGACACTCTTATCTCTAATTCACCACCCAAAATCTGGGAATGCTAGGGCACTAGCAAAGTATGGTACACAAACACAACATCACAGATACAAACACACACACACACACACATATACACACATACACACAAAGTCTCCTGGACTTTGCTTCTTGACCTGGCCTTGAAAGTTGATCCTGAGATTTCTGCCTCCTGAGTAGGACTACAGCCATGATCAACAAGCACCAGGCTTATGCTTCAATTTACAATTGGATTTCTTCTCTTCTCCTACACATTTTTTAGTACCAGGTATTGATCTCTGGGTCAGCAAACAAGTTTGTTTTTTAGCTTTTTAAACAAATACAGTGTTTTACAACTACAATGATATCTACACTGGGTAGTTGGTTATGAGATTATCATGTACTTTCTTGCCAAGTCTAGCTTTGAACCTTGAATAGCTGGGAATACACATGTGAACCAAAACCCATGATCATGTTGAAACTGGCTTTCTCTTTTCCCTTCATTTTTAGTTTGGGTTTGTTTGGTTTTGTGAAATGTGTGTCTAGCATTTCAACTTAGGTCTTAGGTGCTGTTCCAGGTTTTCTGTTTAAGACTACCACTCAACCGCATGAGCCAATGTACAACTTGTAGCTTATTTTGGGTGGCAAATTAAATAGATGAGTCTCATGGACTCTCCTGCCTTGGCTGGTCATGAACTGTGATCCTTAGATTCCATCCTCCTGAGTACCTCGTACCTTGTGTGAGCAACCAATCTTTGATTCATTTCAACCTCTATCACTGATAGAGGTTTTGTACTTCTATTCTCCTTTTCTTTTATTTCTTCTCTTTGTACTGTGCCTTGAACTCAGGGTCTGAGTGCTGTACCAGATTCTATTTCCCAGTTCTGTCAGTTGACCATAGCTTAATTCCAGAGTTTATTTTTTTTTCTGTTTTGGTGGTTAATTAGAAATGAGTAGAGCCAGTCCAGATTCATGAGGCTGAAATCTGAGGACTATAGTATGTACCAGCCTAGGCAGAAAAGTCATTGATATATCCAATTATTTCCACGAAAAAACTGAGAATAGTACAGCCGTGAGAAAACCAGTACAAGTTCAAGCAACAGGACTCACACACAGATACACACACACACACACACACACACACACACACACACACACACACACACACACACATGTCTTATGGACTTCCCTAATTGGTCTGGTCTTTAAATATTATCCTCAGATTTTAGGCTCCTGAGTAACTAGAATTAGAGTTATGAGCCAACAATGATTGGCTCATTGAAGCCTTGGTTATTGGTTCTTCTCTTCTTCTACCCTTCTTTACATTTATTCATTTCATTGTTTTATGTGTGATGGTCTTGGAGCTAGAACTCATGCAAGGCCTGGACTGTTTCAGGAGGCTGAAGTCTGACCATCATGATTCAAAGCCACACTGAGCAGGAAAGTCTAAGATCCTTTCCTCCAATTAACTGCCAAAAATATGGGAGTAGTACAGTTCCAGCCACAGGACCTCCATAAAGAACTGTCTTCTGGGATTTCCTGTTAAGTTTGGCCTTTACACTGGATCCACATATTTCTACCTCCTGGGGTTCTAGAATTACAGGCATGAGTCACCAGCCCCAGGTTCTATTTTTCTTATCATTTTTTGTGATCTGGAGGCTGGATCTCTGAGGCACTCAGGACACTGGTTTATAGCTTTCTCACTCAAGGGTGGTGCTTTACAACTCCAATCACACCTTCACTTCTGTTTTCTTGTTGTTTGTTTTGCTGGTGATTTGACGATGAGACACCATAAGCCTCAGATTTCATTTATCTTAATATCTAGATTACACACATGAAACAAAAACTCATGGCTCATTTTGAAAATTTAATTGGATTTTCCAATACATTTTTTAATTTCTATTTTTTTATTTCCATATGTATGCTGGGCTTGGGGCTATAAATCAGAGCCTGCGTATTGTCCCAATACTTTATTTTGCCAGTCGTGGGGCCTGAACTCTGGGCTTGGGCACTGTCCCTCAGCTCTTAAGCTTGAAGCTAGAGCCCTACCATTTGTTCCACAGTGCCACATCTGGCTTTTTCTGCTTATTTGTTGCTGAGGAATTGAACCCAGGGCCTCATGCATGCAAGGCAGCACTCTACCACTGAGCCAACTTTCCAGCCCTGTCCCAGTACATTTTTAATACTAGCACTCTAATACGTGAGCCACAGCACAATTTGTGGATTTAAAAAAAAAACTGTATGTGGCTAATTAGAGATGAGTCCATGGACTCACCTGCCTTGGCTGGGCTTGAATACTGTGAGTCTCAGATGTATAACCCTTGAGTAACTATAATAACAAGTGTAAGCTACTTCAGTATTCATTTTATCCTCTAAAATTGGCTCTCCCTTTTATTCTTCCACCTTTCTTTACATTTATTTATTTTATTCTTGTTTGTACTATTCCTGGAGCTTGATCTCAAGATGTGTGTGCTGTCCCAGAATCAGTCTCATTTCTGCTATTGGAGCCACAGCTCAACCTCCAAATGTTTTTTTTTTTCTTTTCTTTATTTTTTTGGTGGTTCGTTGGAGATAAGAGTCTCATGCAAATCAAAGAATACCTCAGGAAGCTGAAATCTGAGGATCACCGTTTTGAAGCCAGACTGCAAAGGAAATTCCATGATACTCTTTTTCTACAGTTAGCTGGTGGTGATCCCACCAATAAGCTGAGATTGATAGAATTCCAGCCTTGAGTAAAGTAAAACAAATTCAACTCCATGACTGGCACACACAGAAAAATGGCCAATAGGTTTTCCTGCTTGGGCTTGCCTTTAAATGGTATTTTCTGACTTTAGTCCCCTATGTAGTTAATACATGTGTAAGCCACCAGTGATTGATTAATTTAAAACTGTCACTGGATATTTCTTCTCTTCTTCTACACTTCTTTATTTCTTTTGTGGTGGTCCTTAGGCCTTAACTCAGGGCTTTGTTGTTTGTCTTTTTTATGTCTTCTATATAATTTGTTTCAATTTTGTTCTAATGTTTCACTTGTTTGTTGCTTTTTATCTCTTACATAACTAAATTGTTGTATCTCACAACAGTAACTTTTAGCTAGGTCCTGGTGGCTCATGCCTGTTATCCTACTCAGGAGGCTGACATCAAGTATCACAATTTGAAGCCAGCACAGGCAGAAAAATCTGAGAAATTATCTCCACTACACTACCAAATATACTAGAAGTGAAGATATGACTGAAGTAGTAAATTGCTAGACTTGAGCAAAAAACTCAGAGCCCAGGTCTCAAGTTCAAGCCCTTGGACTGGCACAAAAAGAAACCTTTCATTAGCGTATTTTATACAATGAATACTGGTGTGAGATACCAGTCCTGGTTTTAAGAACCAACATTTTGTAGCAGCTGCCACTTTTGATGTTTTCCCTAGGAACATTTATGCTTGTTTTTTTTTCATGCCTTATATTTACATTCCACTAAATGACATTCTTATTTTTTTTGTTTGGAAGGACATTTCAATAATTCAATGACAAATCAAAAAAGGCAAGTCTTGAATATTTCTTTAATTTAAACAGGAAAGGGAAACACTGAGTTTGAACCCTGCAGAGAGTGAATGATGGTTCGTTGAATGTATTCGTGGATGTAGGAGTCTGCCATTTTGGGTGCTTTAGTGGTGGGATCTTCCTGCAGCTTCACAATAAACTTCTATGATGTCACAGCCTCTTTTTCCATCACAATGGATAAGTGTCAGCCACTGATATCACCCTTATGTGGACTAAGACCAACAAGGAGGAAAAATATAATTAGAAGAAATGATTATTAACTACAAGACCACAGCTTGATGAGCTTTCCTGACTGAATTCTGAGATTGCATGAGGAGAGCAGGCTCCTCTCTACACAAGGCTATTAAGCACTAAGGCTCATCTCTACACAAGGCTACTAAACACTAAGGACCAGGCACTGTTTTAGGCAACTGGAGAAACATGTGAATGCAGCTGTGAATGGCCTTCTCCATGCAAATTTCTTGCTGAAGGAGAAAACCAGAAATCCCAATGATAATATCAATGAATCAGAAGGATGGTGATCTGGGGAGACAGCTTCACAATGAGGATGGGAGGAAGAGACATATGATCTAACAGCAGGGTACATCATCCATGCAATTATTGCTTTTCCAGGATGGCACCAATTTTAATCCCAGATCTCATCTTTCTGAATAGCCAGTTATAGGTATGAAGCACCTGCAGTGGCTCTTTGATATCAATATCTATAACCAATGTGTGCTAAATTTCTTGGAAGTTTCTTGAGAGGAAGGTTCAAAATTAAGCATATTATGTGTCCTAAACATTCATTTCATTATCTTCTAATTATTTGAATATGAGCTGTATTCCTCACTTTTTGGAAAAATCAAGACTATTTTTTTTCATTGTTCAAATCCTGGGGAGGGAAGGAAAATCACAGCTTCTTTGCCAAACTAGAAAGTAATAGTCATTTCGACTCACCAGTTTTTCCAAATAGTATGTCTTGTCCTTGATGAATTTTTCATCTTCAACAATGTTAGATGGATGAAATAATAAATTGGAGAAAAGCAACCACATAGTAGCAAGTTTTTCACAATGATAGATATAATCTGTCCACTTTCTACGCAATGAAAACATTTGCCACAAGAATTAAAAAAAAACTTGAATAAAAACTTGGAGATTCTTACTCTTTATACAAAGTTTGTTGTTGTTGTTGTTGTTGTTGTTGTTGTTGTTGTTGTTTTGTCAGTCGTGGGGCTAGAACTATGGGCCTAGGGGCAGTCCTTTAGCTATTCAGCTCAAGGAAAGCACTTTACCTCTTCAGCCACAGCACTACTTCCAGTTTTGTGGTGGTTACTTGTAGATAAGGTTCATGGAGTTTCCTGCCCAGGGTGGCTTTGAACTGCAATCTTCAGGTCTCAGCCTCCTGAGTAGATAGGAATACAGACAGGAGCCACCAGCACCTAGCCAAACTTGTATTTTCTTCAGTTTTGCTGGCTTGAATGATTACAAAGGAAAAAGTAGAACCTAAATTTGTTAGTTTGTGCTAAAATTTGCAATAGTTTTACCACGAAGAATAATGAAATATTTAGAATTACATATTTTGAGAAAATGTAGCTTATTAGCTTTTATTGTTCTAAAATGATAGAATATATCTCTTTTTTTTTGTAGACACTGTATTCTGAGTTCACAACTTGTACTTGTTGACAGGCACTCTGCTCTGTGAGCCACATCCTTCTCATTTTTAAATCAATCGTCATTTAAATAATTTAAAGCTCACAAGGCATCTTTTGTTAAGATTAAGTAAAATAAGCCTAAACTTAATATCTAGAACGAATAGACAAAAAAATTAAACACCCTAAGAACAAATAATCTTATCAATAAATAGGCAAGTGAATTGACTAGATAGTTCCCCAAAATTGATATAGGTGTCTAAGGAATAAATGAAAATATTCAACACTTTTACTAATCAAGGAAATGCAAACCAAATCTATGTTGAAGTTCATGTCTGCCTAATCACAATGCCTATTAAAAAGAAAACAGAAATTCTTGCAAGGAGGTGGGGAAAGATACCCTACACAATGATGGCAATTAAGTGAATCAGTGCAGCCCCACAGAAATCAGTGTGGAAGTTCCACACAAGAAATCCTACATATACACCTGAAGAAATGTAAGTCAGCCTTACAGTAGAGGTATTTGCACACACATTTTTTACAGCATGATTCAAAATAATCAAAACTGTTATCTCCAATTAACAATTAAAAAAATCTGGGAGTAGAGCTGTGGACGAAGTGGCAGAGTACCGGCCTTGATGGAAGGAAACCAATCAAGAGATTAATGTCCTAGGTTCAAGCCTCAGGACTGGCAAACACACACACACACAAAACCAATGCTTCCTATATTTTTTAGCCAAGTTTCTTATTCCCCTAAGATTCATACATCTATGACAGAGCTAAATATAACGAGAAAGTGATATTTATAATGATAAAATTCTACTGAAGAACCCAAATTTATTTTCTTCTTTTCTTTGGTTTTTGTGGTCATTGGACTTGAACTCATGTCTTGAGTGCTGTCTCTGGGCATTTTCACTCAAGGTTAGAGCTCTACCACTTAGCTAGAGTGCCACTTCCGGGTTTGTGGTAGTTTGTTGGCGATACAGAGTCTCAAGGACTCTGTCCTTCACACACTGAATTCTAACTGCAATTCTCAGATTTCACTTTCCTGAATTGGTAGAATTAAAGGTCTGATCCACGAATGCTGGGCTAGAACCTGAGTATTTTCACCACTGCTCATTGGAAGAGATCAATTCGTTTTCCTCCAACTTGCCAAGCACAGTTCTCTCTGGATGGCAATCAAGCAAATACAGATGTTTCAAGGCCAGCCCAGACAGAAAAATCTGGGAGACTTTTAGTCCCAATTAACCACAAAAAATGCCATATGTTAAGTTGTGGCTCAAGAAGTAGAGCTCTACATTGATCAAATACCTCAGGGACAGACCTCAGGCCCTGAGTTCAAGGCCCAAGACCAGTGCACATGCACACACACACAATTTAATAACATGGTTCTCAAACCTAGCAAGGTGCCATCATAATCCCTTAATGTCATGCTTTCTTATGAGAACTGGGAAATTCTACCTTCTGGTGTGTGCCGCAGTCCATGCTGGTAAACAGCATCTGGATTTAGTAATTAGCTCACAGCCAGTCAGACCAACCCAAACCAGAAGCAGTAGTGAGGTGATGAAGGCACATGGCCTCTATTCCCCTACTCACCCAGACTGGAATCAGGAGTGAGGTGACACAGACAAGCAGCCCCCACTCACCCAGACGGGAAGCCAGAGTGAGGTGACAAGGGCACCAAGCCCAGACTTATCCAGCCAGGAAGCAGTAGTGAGGTGATGCAAGGACATGGCCCCTACCCACCCAGACGGGAGGCAGTGGTGAGGTGACACAGGCACCATGGCCCCTATTCCCCAAATCACACAGACCAGAAGCAAGAGTGAGTTGACACATGCACGCAGCCCCCACTCACCAAGAGTGGAAGCAGGAGTGAGGTGAAATGGGCATGCAGCCCACACTCACCAAGACCAGAAGTGGGAGTGAGGTGGTGCAGGCACACGGCTGCTACCCACCCAGACCAGAAGCATGAGTGAGGTGACAAGGGCACACGGGCTCCCTCTACCTCCCCCAGACTGGAAGCAGGAGTGAGGTGACACTGGCATGCGGCTTCTACTTACCTAGCCAGGAAGCAGAAGTGAGATGATGGTCTCATGACACACCAGAGGCATGATCCTAGCATTCCATGGCAGCCTCTCTTTCTCCCAACCTTTGTGAAGGGCTGCTATGTTCCATGATGCACTCCGGAGGTCAAGAGTCTGGAGCCAAGGTTGTTGCTGCCCTCCCCCAACTGTTACTGCACCTGCTGCAACTATGGTAGCAAATTTAATAAGCTCTAATTCACAGACCATGTACTATGAACTATTAGTGTCTTCAGGTACCATGTTCCACTTGCTAGTCACTTAATTTTATAGTTGTCAATGTATTAAGTGTTCACTGACTTGTAAATATGCTAGAATGGAAATCCTAATATCACTGATGTCTTTTAATTTCCAGTAATGATGATTTTGAAATGACCCTTTCTGAAGAGAAGAAGAGGGGATATAGACCCAACTGTTCAAGAGTGCCTTTGGGTGACACTCTATTGGCCCAAAATGAATTGACCCAGCTGGTATCCAGTTGTTTTTGTGTTAGTCATTGGCTCATGTTTTCTGTTTGGCCTTGGAGAGTCTTAGGCTTCCCTTTGTAGACACAGAAGATGGGAAATTAATTGCCGAAGCTTATATAGTCAGGAACTATTTACTTTCTGCCCTTCTGAAATGGCATCTCACTACATAGCCAAGATGGCCTTGAACTTACTGTGCTTCTGCTTCAGCCTCCCAAGTGATAGAATTACAGTCTTAGCATACCATGCCCAGCTATCTCTCATGGACCATTTGAAATAGAAAAATGATAACGTGTGTGAAATCACAGGCAGCAAAGATGGACCTGAGAGGAAGTTGAGTGGGCTGAGCCAGAATTGTTTATTTTCAGTGCGTAATCAACTCATGGAAGCTTAGGGGCATATAAGGTATGGCCTTTACAGTGATTAGTTGGTTCCATTTCCTCCCCTCCCACATAGTCTTTTTCTTTAAAAAGGGCATGCTCCATGTTAATAAACGAGTTCCTGCTTGACTTGACTCCCCACTGAGTCTGATTGTCTCCTGGGCTAAGGGAGGCTGGGGAACGGGCTAGCTGCCACACTTACCTTTCCCCGGACCCTGTCCATCTTTCATGGGATGGACGAAGACCCGACACATGTGTCTATATCTACTACGAGACGTGCAAAGATCAAATAATTTAGAACGCAGTTGTTAAGAATATAGGCTCATATTCAACTGAATTTCAAATTCAATTTTGGTTTCTTACCTACTTTTGGTTAAAGAGGTGGACAGTATACCACTGAGTTTTTTCGCATGTACAGAAATGTGGATGGTGCCAGGTATAGGTGACTCATGCCTATAATGTTACTCAGGAGGCTGAGATGTAAGGATTGTGTTTCGAATCCAGCCCAGGCAGATAAGTCCACATTAGAATAGCAGGACAAGAGCCAAACTGATGATCCAGATACTCTTCTGAAAAATGGTTTAATATGGTAGATTGTTTCCCACATGTCAATTTGTTATTCTGCTTCGAGTAAGAAAATTTCTAAGGCTCAGAAAAGGATTCAATCAAAATGTAGCCATTTTGATTTTTATTAAAGGAATAGTTAATTTAAACATTGGTAGCTCATGCCTATAATCCTTGCTGCTTAGAAGGCTGAGAACTGAGGAACATGATTTCAAGCCAGCCCAAGCAGGAAAGTCCATGAGATTTGTCTCCAATTAAGCAGTGATAAACCCAGAAGAAGAGATATGCCTTAATAGAGTATTATTCCTCAGGAAAAAGTTCTATTTAAGCTGCCCTAAAACTTCAGGTCATATGTTTGGACATTGCCATCTACAATGCTACTGAACATACCTTCCTTTGGTGTGTTTGCCTACAGTCTGGTTTTCACTCCTGTGGATATAGGATGCTTAGCCCTCAACCTTGGGGGTGGCATGATCTGTGTATGGAATACACTGCCCAGACAAACAACTACGATGCAAGCAATGATTGACAAGGTATTAAGTCCAAAGTTACAATGGTAAGGATGTATCCTGTTTAGCTTTTTTCTTAAGTTAATTGCTTTTTAAATTTTATCTGCTTATTTAATGTACTCTAGGATCAAAAGTTAATATTTAGGATTTTGGTGCAATTTGAAATTAGGCAGGTAAGAGCACCCATTGTTCCCAAATTCAACATTTCAAATTATTAAAACCTTGTTCAGGGAGTTCCGGGAAGATGGCAAATGAGAAGCTGGAGGCTAAAAAAGCTCTCGCATAGAAAGCAGTTATAGAGTTCCAGTGAACAGTCCTAAGCCAGAGAATCACACCAAGTGTGCCTTCACAGGACAAAGAGGTAGGCTAGAGAGAGAAAATACAGGCAAGGAGACAGCCCTGAGCACTTGCCAGCATAACAGAGATTCCTATACTTTCCTTCAATGTACCTGTCTAATATTCTCTTCTTTGTCCAAATTTAGAAACATTGAAGTTATACCTTGCATTCTCTCAGACCACAAGGGAATAAAATTAGAACTCAACACCAAAAGCCACCAAGGAAATTCCGGTAACACATGGAGGCTGAACAACACACTGCTGAATCACGAGTGGGTCATAGAAGAGATTAGAAAGGAAATTCAAATGTTCATGCTATTCAACAAAAATGAACACACTAATTACCAGCTCCTCTGGGACACAGCAAAGGCAGTACTCAGAGGCAAGTTTATAGCTCTAAGATACTACATCAACAAATTGGAGAGATCTGATAGCAACAATTTAATGACACATCTAAACCTCCTTGAAAAAGAGCAGCAAAATAAACCCTAATCCAGTAGACGGAAAGAAATAATTAAAATTAAATCAGAACTAAATGAATTAGAATCCAAAAAACTATAGGAAGAATCAACAAAACAAAGAGTTGGTTCTTCGAAAAATTTAACAAAATTGACAGACCGTTAGACAATCTTATCAGAAAAAGGAGAGAATAAACTCAGAGAGGAGAATGGAAACATCACCACAGAAAAAACCAAGATTCAGAACATTTTAAGGGAATACTTCTCAAAACTTTATGCTAATAAGTTTTAGAACTTGGCAGAAATGGGCCTTTTCCTAGCAAATATTGACATGCCAAAACTAAACCAAGATGAGTTAAACCATCTTAACATGCCCATATCAAGCATTGAAATAGAAACAGCTATAAGAGACCTCCCAGCTAAGAAAAGTCCAGGACCAGATGGTTTTACAGGGAATTCTACAAGGCCTTGAAACCAGAGCCTACACCAATAGTCCTCCAACTCTTCAATGAAATTGAAAGAGAAAATTCACTACTGAACACATTCTATGAAGCCATCATAACCCTCATCCAAAACCAGGCAGGGACTCATCAAAGAAAGAGAACTATAGACCCATTTCTTTGATGAACATTGATGCATAACTTCTCAACAAAATTTTGGCCAATCAACTTCAAAAATTCATCCAAAAAAATCATACACCATGAGAAAACAGGATTAATTTCAGGGATGCAAAAGTGGTTCAATATAAGCAAATCAATTAATATTATTCATCACATCAACAGGAGCAAGGATAAGAACCACATGCTTATCTCAATCGATGCAGAAAAAGCATTCAACAAGATCAAACACCACTTTATGATGAAGGTTTTGGAAAAATTAGGAATCCATGGAACATTCCTCAATACAATAAAGGCTGTATATGACAAACATACAGCCAGCATTATACTTACTGGTGAAAAAAGAAAGTCATTTCCTCTTAACCCAGGAATAAGAAAAGGATGTCCACTCTCTCCACTTCTCTTCAGCCTAGTATTAGAATGCCTAGCTACAGCAATAAGACAAGATGGACACATAAAGGGGATCCAAATAGGGAAAGAAGAAATAAAAGTCTCCCTGTTTGCAGATGACATGATCTTGTACTTAAGAATCTCATAGACTCCACTCCCAAATTACTCAAGCTGAATCAAAACTTTGGCAAAGTATCAGGGTATAAAATTAACCCCCCCAAATCAATGGCTTTTCTGTATGCCAACAAGGAGAAAAATGGGGCTGAAATTAAGAAAGCAACTCCATTTGTAATAACCCCTCAAAAAATAAAATACCTAGGAATTAACTTAACCAAAGAAGTATAGGGCCTCTATGATGAAAACTTTAAAAACTTGAAAAAGGAAATCAAAACAGAACTTAGAAAATGCGAAAAACTCCCATGCTACTGGATTAGAAAGATTATCATTGTGAAAATGGCAATACTTTCCAAGGCTATCTACAAATTCAATGCGATACTTATCTAAAATACCTCAGTCTTCAAGGAAATAGAAGAGGCAAGCCAAAAATTCATATGGAACAATGAAAGACCCCGAATAGCAAAAACGCTCCTCAATGGAAAGAACACTGCTGGAGGAATATAAATACCAAATTTCAAAGTCTACTATAAAGCTATAGTAATCAAAACAGCTTGGTACTGGCAAAAGAACAGACCTCAGGACCAATGGAATAGAATTGAAAACCCAGAAATGAACCTACAGACCTATAGCCATCTAGTCTTTGATAAGGGAGCTAAAAAAATAGAATGGAAGAAAGACAGCCTCTTCAGTAAATGGTGCTGGCAAAATTGGTTAACTACTTGTAGAAAAATATCTAGATCCTTATATATCACCCTGCATCAGAACCCACTCCAAATGGTCAAAGACCTTGGAATCAAAGCAGACACTCTGAAAACATTACAGGATGGAAGAGGAGAAACCCTAGGTGTCCTTGGCTCAGGACGAAATTTTCTTGGTAGAGACCCAGAAACACAAAAAAATCAAAAAAGGTTGGACAATTGGGATTGCATGAAGTTGCAGAGCTTCTGCATGGCAAAGGACATAGCTAGCAAGACCAATAGAAAGCCCACGGATTGGGAGAAGATCTTCACTAGCCATACAATGGACAAGGGTCTTATATCTAAACTATACTTGGTACTCAAAAAATTAAATCCCCCAACAACAAATCCTCAAAGAAACAACTGTCCAATAAATAAGTGGGCTAATGACTTAAAGAGAAACTTCTCTGACGAAGAAAGAAGAATGGCCAATAGACACATGAAGAAATGCTCAACCTCCCTAGCCATAAAAGAAATGCAAATCAAAACAACATTGAGATACCACCTCACCCCAGTTAGAATGGCAAAAATCAAGAACTCTAATAACAACAGATGCTGGAGGCTATGTGGACAGAAGGGAACCATACTTCATTGTTGATGGGAGTGTAAACTTGTTCAACGACCTCAGAAAGTATTATGAACGTTCCTCAAAGACTCCACATAGAGCTCCCCTATGACCCAGCAATCCCACTTTTGGGCATTTACCCAAATGTTTACAAACAAGACCACACTAAAGCTACCAGCACAACTATCTTTATTGCAGCATTATTTACCATAGCTAAGATCTGGAACCAACCCAGATGCCCCTCAGCAGATGAATGGATCAAGAAAATGTGGTATGTATACACAATGGAATTCTATGCCTCCATCAGAAAGAATGACATTGCCCCATTTGTTAGGAAATGGAAAGACTTGGGATAAATTATATTAAGTGAAGTAAGCCAAGCCCAAAGAAACATAGGTCCCATGATTTCCCTTATTTGCAATAACTAGTATATGTATGAGTCAAGCAGAAAAGATCAGATAAGGTGATGTTAGTAAAATGAACCCTAAGATATGTATTTTAAATGTTTTTTTTTCTTTCATGCATTTGTTTCTAATGCAATTATAAGATTATTTCTTTGTTGCTTTGTATGTCCCTCCCCCACAGTATAACCCATACTTTCACTGTATTTGATGTTGGTATAATTTGTGGAAGGGAAGGGGAAAAACCAGTCATTTAAATAAGGATACAGGTGGACCTGTTGCAACAACGAGAAATACAATGAGTTGTCATGTCAAAAACGAACTTTACAACTTTGCGGGGGGGGGGGGGAAGGATTGTATGTGCGGGGGAGAGGTAGGATGGGAAGGGATGAGAAGGGTAAACAAAGTAGAAGGCTACAATGCTTGATAAGAAATGTACTCACTATCTTGCCGGTGTAATTGTAATCCCTCTCTACTGTATTTTCACAACTTAAAAAAAACTTTGTTCAGATGTTTTAATCATCAGAAATTTGAGACAGGGATGGTAGCTCACATTTGTAAAGCTATCTGCTGGGTCTTGGCTGATACAGAGAGGATTATGATTTGATGTTAGCCCTGGAAACATTCAGAATATTGGATCTCAATCAAAATCTGAACCCAATGCATTGAATTTCTTATTTCATCTATTCAGAAAAGGTAAAAAGAAGCATTGTCGTCCATGCTGGCCTGGTCATAGACATAAAACCCTAGCGCAAAAGTGGCTAAAGTCGAGCCGGGCGCAGGTGTTTCTTGCCTGTAATCTTAGCTACGCTGGAGGTGAGATCTGAAGATCACAGATTAAAGCCAGCCCAGGCAGCACAATGAGACTCTTATCTCCAATAAACCACTAGAAAACGAGAAGTGGTACTGTGGCTCAAACAGTAGAGCCCTCGACTTGAGCTGAAGAGCTCAGGGACAACACCCAGGCACAGAATTCAAGTCACATAACCAACAGAAGAAAAATGAGGGCTCGGAAGGTGGCTCAGTGGTAGAGCGCTTGCCTTGCATGCCTGAGTCCCTGGGTTCGATTCCTCAGCACCACATAAACAAAAAAAAAAAAAAAAAGAGCCGGAAGTGGCGCTGAGGCTCAAGTGGTAGAGCGCTAGCTTTGAGCTTAAGATCGGAGGGACAGCGCCCAGGCCCAGAGTTCAGGCCCCATGACTGGACCTCCGACCCACCCCCCAAAAAAAAGAAAAAAATGACTAAAGCAAAATAAAAGCAGGTGTATGGCTCATCAGGTAGAGTACCTACCTAAAATCATGAGAATCTGAGTTTAAATTTTAGGATAGAATGGGAAAGGATGTGAAGGAATAGAAGGAAGAAAAGAAAGAAGGGAGGAGTTATTCTGTATATTGTACTTGCCTAGCTATTTCATTAAGGTGGCTTCTCATTCCTTTTTCTTCTTTGATCTTCTTTTTTTTTTGGTCGGTTGTGGGGCTTGAACTCAGGTCCTGGATCCTGTGCCTGATCTTTTGTGCTCATGGCTAGTACTCTACTGCTTTGAGTTACATTGTCACTTATCGTTTTCAGTGGTTAATTGGAAATAAGAATCTCATAGATTTTACTGCCCAGGCTAGTGTTGAATCTTGATCCTCAGATCTCAGCCTTCTGACTAGCTACAATTACAGGTATGAGACTTTGGCTCTGGTCACCCATTTGTTTTCTTTCTTTTTATTTTTTGTAAGTCATGGGTCTTGAACTCTAGGTGTTGTCCCTGACCTCTTCAGGACAAATGAAGTGCTCTACCACTTGAGCCAGAGCCCACTTCTGGTTTTCTGGTGGTTAATTGAGGATAAGAATCTCATGAGCTTTCATACCTGGGCTGGCTTTGAACTGCAATCCTCAGATCTTAGCCTCTTGAGTAGTTAGGATTACATGTATAAGCCACCTGCACCCAACTTCCTCATTTATTCTCTCATGGTGAGTTCTAGCTGATTTCTCTACTCTTGTAGTTCCTAGCAACTACAAAGTAGGCATAGAAGTACCTCATCCTTTACAGTAGTCCTTAGGATCAAGTGACTACTGAGTGCAGGAAAGGAGATGAGGCCAATATAAAATACAATGCTGTCTATCTATCTATCTATCTATCTATCTATCTATCTATCTATCTATCTATCTATCTATCTATCTATCTATCTGTCTATTTAGTTAGTTATCCACGGTAGAGCACTAACACAGTCCTCCACTACCACAAATTATGCACTCAAATTTCTCACATTTGATGTAATCACAGGAGTCAGCACATCTGGAATGTAATAGATAAGTCTTTCCATCAGAAAACCACTTTCATGATCGTGGTATCTCCCCTGCCAGGTAAGTAACAATGCTGACTTGATATTTTAAAAACTAACAAACACATGAGAGTAGTTCACATTTGTAATCCTAGCTACTCAGAATGCTGACATCTGAGGATTAAACTTTAAATACTAGATAAATTTTGCTGAATTTTGATTAAAGCTCCTTTGGTGTTTTTAATTGTAGTTTTTATTTATTTTCTTATTTTACTGTTTCTTACTGTGACTACCAAAAAGCTGAGTGACTTACGTGGCTTGTATTCCTGTATTACATTGGAGGTGCTCTAAGACTTCATCAGAGGCCAAACTTGTTCTACTCAGCTGAGTAGCCAGCCACAAAGCTGTAAGTGACAATACCTACAGTAAGCAAAATTACATAAAATTAAAAATTCAGACACACAGTTACACTAGCCATATTTCAAATAAAAATAGAATTCAAGTTTCAGTGAATGTTAGTAAAGTTTTAATGAATTCATTCTATCTATGTCCCCTGTGACACTGCCACAGAAGAATGGAATACTTAAAGAATATCATGTAGTTCCCAAGGCATGGAGGTAGTTACTCTCTTCCTTTACAGAAAATGTTTGCCTGGCCATGTACCCTAGTGAATATTATTTATTATGCAGAGCTACCCACTTTTCTATATGCAGTTATGTCTCACTCTCCTTTTCTCCCTCCCTCTCTCTTCCCTCACCCAATCCCTCCCTTTCCTTGTTTTAAGGATCAAAACTCATGCATGGTAAGCTGCTAAGCTGAATCCCAGCCCTATGTATGATTTTGTGTTTGGGGAGGGGGTACTTTTTCAGGGCTTGAACTTTGGCCCTGGACACTATTTCTAAAATTTTGTGCTCAAGGCTAGTGCTCTGCCACTTTAACCACAGGTCCTGTTCTGTCTTTTTGGTGGTTACTTAGAGATAATATCTCATTGGCTTTCCCTCTTCTGCTGGATTCCAACCATGATCTCATCAGCTTATTATTACAGGATGCGAATTGTCATCTACCTTACTTTTTTTTTAAGTTTTCAAGTATCTTCTTTTAAATTAAAAAAGAACAAGTATGGGAAACTTCCCAGAGAGGTAAACAACTCAAAACTATATAGGGTTACATATCTCTGTATCATCACAAAATTGCTGAGTAGTTCTATTACTAACATTTTATGAGGTGAATTTTCAGCACTAACACTAATAATGTTAAGTAATTGGAAAAATGATATTACTTTGTTTTTCGGTACCCAAGTCATATACTTTATTCTGTGTCTTAGCTTGAGAAAATCTGATTCATTTTCTAGAATGATTCCTATGAATCATAAAAATAATGACAGAGCTAGTTCAGTCAATGATTTAGAGTTCTAAAACAAACTTGCAAGATACTTTGTATTTTAATTCATACAGTATAGTGATTTTGTCTAAAGCATGCCTTACTGACACACATCACTAGAAAAGTCAGTTTGGAAAATCGGTCTATACTCAAATCTTGTCAAATTAAGAACACATTTGAATAGTGATGATATATGTCCAAGCAATAACTTGAAATAATTATCATTGACTGTCTTGACAGGTACAATTAGCTTCTTCGATTTCTAATTGTCATAATATTTATACTTCAGTAATGCTACAGCATTGTTAGACAATTTTGAAATGGCTGCATAAAGGGACAGATAAGAAAAATAATCTTAAACCAGCAGGTAGTGGCTCTCGTCTGTAATCCTAGCTCCTCAGGAGGCTGATATCTGAGGATCGCAGTTAAAAGCTAGCACAGGCAGGAAAATTCATGGATCTTTTATCTCCAATAAACCACTAAGAAAACTAGAAATGGTACTGTGGCTCAAGTAGTAAAGCACTAACCTTGATCTGAAGAGTTCAAGTCAGACAGAGTTCAAGTCCCTCGACTGACAAAAATAAATAAATAAATAAATGAAATCCCACACTGGCCAGATGAATGAGAACTGACAATGTTTTCTAGGTAAGGTATATTTAGTGCTAGTTTTTCTATATTTTGTCTTACCTCATATATTAAGTGCTTTTTTTGCAATGAACTGAAGAAGGTTCTTAAGTGACATTTTTCTATGAATAACTGAGTTTATAATAAAGTTATTTTGTAAAATATTGTCTATTTTCCACTATTTCTTTTTATCATTTAAATCTCCCTCTTTGTTCTGCACCATCTTCCACTTCCACAGGTTTCCAGGGTATATCATAAGAAGACTGTGTACACATTATTCTGGGTAACGATATGCACCATTTTTTAACAAATATGTGGGGATTTTCTTTCACTTTAATCCTAATGAATTAAAAGTAGAAGGTGTTAGAAAAGTTCTAAGTCAGTGACTGCACTCGTGGTGTGCCGTGTACCCAGAGATCCATGAAAGCAGTAGTAGCAAGTGATAAATTAGAGTATCTAAGAGAAACTATTTACCTATAAGCTTTCCTGACCTCTAAAGCAATGATAGAGAAGATATTTTCCATTGTACACAGGTATCTTGTTCAGTGTCCTGATCTTTGCTTAATACATTCTGTTCTTAGTCTCTTCTAGCCAAAAATCAACCTTGTCGCAAAGAAATGTCAAACAGAGCACTAGAGCATGGTGTTTACATATGTAACTGAGGTCTTTTTGCTGTGTCTCCCCATGAAGGATGGTGGAAAGGCAAAAAAGCATGAATGAGAGAATCAGAAGGTAAGACAGTACTTGTTTTTAAACAAGATCATTTACATAATAAGTCATCTGTCTATGCGGGCAGAGTTCTCCTCACAATCATGTCTTAAAGATTCTACCTCTTTTTTCTTTTATTTTTCTTTTTCACTTTTTTTATTGTGAAAATACCGTACAGAGGGGTTACAATTACATGACCAAGATAATGAGTATATTTCTTATCAAGCATTATTCCTTCCTCCTTTGTTTCCCCTTACTATCCCTTCCCATCTACTCCCCCCTCCCACCCCACCCTCCCTTGCACCAAAGTTGTAAATTTCGTTTTTGACATGGCATCCCATTGATACAATGGGTCCACCTGTATCCCTATTTAAGCAATTTGTTTTTTCCCCTTCCTACAAAGCAACAAAAAAATCATTTTATAAACATGTTAGAAATAATAGCAAGAAAGAAAAACCATTTGATTTCTTATCATGAGGTTCATTTAGACTAACATCAACTTATCTGACTGGATATATGGCTATAACTCAGGCCCTGGACACTGTCCCTGAGCTCTTTTGCTCAAAGCTAGTGCTTTACTACTTAGAGTCACAGCCCTACTTCTGAGAATGCCTGAGCACCGATGGCTCACACCTGCAGTCCATGAGACACTAATCTCCAATTAATCACAGAAAATCTGGAAGTGACACTGTGATTCAAGTGGTGGAGCACTAACTTTGAATAAAAGCTCAGACCCCAGGACCAGAAAAAAAAAGAGAATGCTAGACAGATACATTGAAGGAAAGTATAGGAATCTCAAGAAATGAATGCTTTCCAAAAGCAGTGATGATTAGGCTATGATCTAATATATTTGATATGATTTATTTGTCTTAATGCTGATGCTGTCTAATATCCTAGACCCTCTCATGTATCTGCTGATAAATCTGAATGACCAAAAAATAATTTTGGTAGTGGGGGTGTGTTACGAGTTAGAATTCTTTTTTTCCCTTAGGAACATTTTCTTTTCAGATTAGAGCTTTGATATCCCAGAAAATGTTTAAAGTAATTGTGTTGTTTCTTAGAAATTATCATACAATTAAGTATATCTCTTTTAATCTCCCTAAAACTGTGTATAGGATGGAAAGAATAGTTTATTCCAGTGTATTGGAATACTTCAGATTGTTTTTTGATTCTTCTACTCTGATTGTCATACTCTGAAAAAAATCCTTAAGTTGTTGAAAAGTGATGAGCTTTCTTTCTGCCATAGGAATAGGAGGAGACAGAACTTGCTTCACTTTATATAGCTATGGAGGGGAAGGGATTGTCCTACAGCATCTCCTTTGAAAAGCTTAGTGGTGAAGCCTTTGACATCAGCATTCTCCTCAATGAGACCAATTCAACCAAAGTGATTTGCTGTGGTCTGAAGTCTCCCCTACAGTTCCTCTGTTCCCTTGCAAGCTACATTCCACGCTAAAGGTATCAAACATTCTAGGCAGACAGCTTATGTTTTGTTGAAAGTGTATGAGTGAATGAAGGTGCTATTTTATGGGACTTTATCATTGAGTGACATGCATGAAGAATTTACACACGATAGGAATCAGTCCTCAAATGCAGTGATTTATGATGAGATTTCATATCTTAAACATAAATGTTCCTTAGGCCTAGTATTTTATCTTGAACTAAAATGATGCCATGGCAAAAAGAAACTGTAATAGGATTTTCAAATCCAACCGCAAAGTATTTCTGCCCATGATAACATAAAGTGAGCTATTCTCATTCCCCGATTTAGGACTTGTTTGACCATATGAAAATTCTTCATTGTGATTAAAATTTTTAATTTATTTTAAAAACAAAAATATTTTAAATTCCCATGTGCACATCCCATTAGGAAGTTGATGTGATGCCCAGAAGCTCTCTATTTCTGTCACTTAGATTTTCTTGTGTGTGCCAGTCCTCTTTTTGTTTGGTTTGCTTTGTTTTACTGTAGGCTAGTGCTCTACCACTTGCCATAGCTCTACTTTCATCTTTGTTGGTTATTACAGCTAAGGTTAGTTAGAGCTAAGGTCAGCCACAATTCTCAGATCTTAGCCTCTTTAGGATTACAGGAATGAGCCACAGGTGCCCAACTATGTTACCTGTATTTAAATCATGTGATCTGCTAAGTGTTTTCCCATCTTTTTTTGTGAAAATATGCCTCAAAAAAATAAATAGTAAAAGAACATAATAAAAGTTATTTTAATTCTCTAAAATAGACAAAAAGATACACAATATTCTAAATTTAAGTGATAAAGTAAAAATTTTTGGAGTTGTTGAAAGACTGTATATATTTAGTAGCATTTGGTGGAAAAATGAATCAACTATCCAGAGAAAGAATGGGAAGCAAGATATTTTTATGAGCAATATTAATGTGTACAACAGTTTTTATGTCATTAATGCAGCCCACTTCATGTAGTATCGAATTACAGATGCTAAGATCTGCCATGTATATGGTCATCACATAAATCTAAAATTTTCAGTCTGCCTGAGCATTTTCAGTTTTTCCTCAACAGCAGTCATCACATTGAAGCATAAACTCCTACAGGAGTCTCCTGGAGGCATTTTACACTTAAGAAACAATTTATTCTTTATTTTCTTTATTTGTTTAGTTAAGGTCCAACACTCAGACTTAAATTCAGTGTCTGACTGCCTTTAGCTTACTGTCTAGTTCTACCAACTGAGCCATGCCTTCAACCCTAATTTCTTATTTTAAAAATTCAGAAAAGATAATAGTGATAATAATTCTCAGATTTCCTTCACCCAGAAACCCACATATAATTTTTTTTGATTTAATATTCTCTCAGTGTACTTAATGCCATCTTTTTGTTTTTGTTTTTGTGTACTGGGCTTCAAATCAGTACCTTTCAGTCTCATAGAAACTAGGCATTGATGGTTCATGCCTATTATACTGGCTGCCTCAGAGACTGAGATTGAGCGTCAAGTTTCTAATCCAGCCCAGGCAGGAAAGTCTGTGAGAAACGTATTTCTAATTAATCCCCTAAATGAATGGGAAAGTGGAGCTGTGACAAGTAGTAGAGCACCAGCCTTGAGGGCAAAGGTAGAATGAGAAGCAAATTCCTGAGTTCAAGTGGCACACAAAATGTTAATGTTCATTCCATTCAGCGCTGTAATAAATTAAAAGGATCAACACTGTATTAATTAATGGTTAACATTACTATAGCAATAGTAAGTTATATTTATTGATAATACTCCTTTATTTTCCTAAATTTACTTATATACTAATATTTAATATAAGGAGATAATTCCTGTTTAACAAGATTTTAAGGATCAGAAGTGTATACAAGGAGTTTTGATTGGAAATAAGTATTTGCAAGTTTTTCATATACATAAATGATAGTTGAATAAGCTTGGCATGTATGAAGTAGGCTAAAGAATCCAGCAAGCAAAGGTCCACACAGTCTTGGGGAATAATAAAATATTAGCCACAGGTGATTCTGGAAAATAACAACTTTTGAAGAATAGAAAACAACAAAAATATATACCTATTGTTAAGGACATTGAAATATATACTATCAAGATAAGTGGGCATATATATATATATATATATATGTATATGTATATATACATGCATATATATATATACATTTTTTGGTCAATCATGGGGCCTGAGCTCTAGGGCTGAGGGCTGGCCCTCAGCTCTTGAGCTCAAGTCTAGTGCTCTACTACTTGAGCCACAGTGCCACATCTCGTCTTTTGTACTTATGTGGTGCTGAGGAATCGAATCCAGGGCATAATGCATAAAAGGCAAGGACTCTACCGCTGAGCCATCTTCTCAGCTGCAAGTGGGCATATTTTACTTTTTATTATACAAATTAGTGTATTTTAGAAAGTTAAACATGACTGATACTTAATACTAACTGGCCTCTGTCCCATTAAATAACTTATTCTTAGAATATTTGTGTTAGTAATTCAACTTACCTACAAGAATGGCTACCATGAAATTAGGATGTGTTTAGCAATAGGGATTTTAAAAAAATTTTATGTTGTCAGAATTGATTTATAAGATGTATAGAGAAAAACATATTTATTGTCCAAATTGGTTTGCTTTGCTTTCTAGTTCAAATTGTGTGTACAGACTTTAGCTGGAAGGCAGATGGCAAAATAATGGATCTTGGCAATGAAGATGGGCATGTTTGTTACCTTTAAAAAAGAAAAAAAAGTATGAAATGGTAGTCTTTCTATACAACACCTTAATAATATCATAAAAGTATTGTTGTTTTTGTTGTTATTATAATTATTTTGTCATGCGGCTCGAACTCTGTGCCTGGATGCTGTCCCTGCACTCTTCAGCTCAAGGTAAACACTCTACCACTTGAGCCACAGCGCCACATCTGGTTTTCTGATAGCTTATTGGCGATAAGAGTCTCAAGGACTTTCCTGAAGGGGCTGGCTCTGAACCATGATCTTCAGATCTCCGTTTCCTTAGGAGTTCGGATTATAGCCCTGAGCTACCAGTGCCAGGCTAAAATTAAAACTGACCATAATTACACTTTTTATCACAATCTGGCATTTGCTATCTATAATGGTATTTGGGGAGCCTGATGGCCTCAGGTTCCAACAATGCAATTGTTTCTGCACACAATCTAAAAACTGTATTTCATCCTGTGTTCAGCCACTTGCCATTCTTAGATATGTTTGTTAGTTCTTTTAAACATTATTATTTCTCCGTTTTTCAAAAATAACATTTGTTTTACTTCAAGTATGCCAAAATAATGGTTAATGTAGAAAATAGTCAGTAGTCACCAGGGGCTCTTGTTTTTAATCCTAGCTGCATAGGAGGCTGAAATCTGTAGATCCTGGTTTAAAGCCAGCCCAGGCAGAAAAATCTGACACACACTTATCTCTGATTAACCAATCAAATTGCAGAAGTGGAGATGTGACTCTAGGGATAGAGTAACAACCTAGAGCAAAAACACTACAAATGATTGAAAGGTCTAGTTCAAACTCCATTACTCACTTGTGACACACACACACACACACACACACACACACACACACACACAGATAACACTACACACACACAAAACACGTTTATCTTATAATCTCATCCTTTAGTAGTAATCAATGCTATATGCTCAACACCCATTTTCTCCAAGTTTTTCAGGTATTAACCTATATATAAGATAATATGTAGGTTTGCATTTCTGTGTACTATTGCAAGAAAATAATCAGCTTAATTTGATAGAATAGCACAGAACTGTTTTGTCTTTAAACTGTCCTCAAAGTTGGTTCCTCCCTGTGCATTCAAACCTAAGAACTAAGGAGACATCAAATTCAGTCTTTCTTCTGCAAGTTATGGACATGTGCTTCATCCCCTGATGTCATCGGATGTGAGCTCTAGAAGCCATTTTGCATATTCAAAACCCTTAGGGTAAGTCTGGATTTTATACTTAGACAAAAAGAAATGTAGTGATAACTATAACCCCTCTGTAAATCACCTTGACAATTATTTTTTTTTAAGATTCCAGAGCTGGAATTTCAATAAAAATCTGATTACTGCTAAAGCTAAGAGGATAAACATTATACTTCATGGTTATTCAATGTGGATGCAGATAAATTTTTTTCATCTACAAGGAGATATCATTCTTTCAATATGGTGATAGCATTGTATATGTTTACCTTCCACTACCAGGTACAGATGCCTCAAATCACATGGATAAACAAACTGTTTATTTTTTATATTCTCATAAAACATTTTTACACATTTCATTCTGATTTTCTTTTTTTCTTTTTTGCCAGTCTTGGGGCTTGAACTCAGGGCCTGGGCACTGTCCCTGAGCTTCTTTTACTCAAGGCTAGCACTCTACCATGTAGGCCCCAGCACAATTTCCAGATTTTTCTGTTTATGTGGTGCTGAGGAATAGAACCCAGGGCTTCATACATGCTAGTCATGCACTTTACCACTAAGCCACATTCCTAACCCTTATTCGGGAGTGAGATGGACAGGATTCATGTGAACAGTTGTCTTGCTTTTTATTTTGTCTTAGTTTTAACTTTATTTTTTGTGCCATTAGAAGAGCTTAAATTTATGACTTCATGCTCTCACTTGGCTTTTTCACAAAAGGCTGGCCTTCACACTTTGGTGATTAATTGGTGATAAGTTTCTGGCAGCCTTTTCTGCCCCAGCTGGCTTAAAATGTTAATCCATAGATCCCAGTCTCCTGAGTAGCTAGGATTGTGGCATGAACCACATACACTGTCACAAAGCACTTGTCTTAAGTTCAACACATAAATGTTGGTTGGTTGCAAAAATTATTGTTTTTGTTTGGGGAGTTATGATATTATTGTTGTTTTTTTTAACATGAATCTCTCACTCTGTCTCGTACGCTGGCATTAAAGTATACATCTTCCTGTTTTCGGGTTTCTGCATGCTTTGATTACAAGCATGTACTATCATTCCTGGCACAGAAACAATTTTTCTTTTTTTTTTTTTTTTTGTCGGTCGTGGGGCTTGAACTCTGGGCCTGGACGTTGTCCCATAGCTCTTCAGCTCAAGGTGAGCGCTCTACCACTTGAGCTACAGCGCCACTTCCCAGAAACAATTTTTTGCCCAAGCCACTTTCTTCATTTTTTGTCATTAATGGGTCTTGAACTGTGGGCCTGGGAGCATTCCCTGAGCTCATAAGCTCAAGGCAAGCATTTTACCAATTGACCTACAGTGCTACTTTCAGAAACAATTTTTTAATAAAAAATTGGTAAATCAGAAACTTCCACAATCCCAGAAATAAAAATGACATGGCAAACCAGGGCTGCCATGTAAAATTTCTAGATGTCTGAGCCAGATTGTTCTTAGCAGATTGGGAAGTACCATCTGTGTGGATGTGTGACTTGGTGTTGAATTTTCATTGAGATTTTTGCACAAACCTGGGTGCCATGAAAAAAGACTGTAATCTGTGAAACCCTTGTTATTTAAAGATAACCTTTGTTATTGGAAGATAGCTAGGATCTGTGGCACACAGTCGTAATCCTAGCTACTCAGGATGCTGAAATATGAGTATTGGGATTCAGATTCCGCCTGGGTAGGAAAATTGGAGAGACACTTTCTTCCAGTTAACTAGTGAAAACCTGGAAGTGAAGTTGTGTCTTAAGCAGTAGAGAACTATCCATAAGCGAGAGTTAAGGGTCAGCAACCAGGCCCTGAGTTTAAGTCCCAGTCCTAGCACCAAAAAGGGGGTGGAGGACAAAGCAAGGGACATGGTCATTTTTCTAGGAACTCAAAAACAAGAGAATATGGCTGGGTAATTAGACCTCTAGTTGTCTCTTGATATAATAGCACACATTAGTTTTATAAGAGAGGTTGTGGCCTTTCCAGGGGAGGATACAATGTATCACGGTCTCATATCCTCCATCACTTCCTTTACCTCCTTCCCAGTTTTATCTCCATTAATCCACTAAAAAGCCAGATTTGGAGGGGGAGCTCAAGTGATAGATTGCCAGCCTTGGTAAAAAGTTAAAGTTTATTACCCATTTCCTGAATTGAAGCCCTAGTACCAGCACTGCCTCCCCCTCCCCCAACAGAAACATGGTATGGGAATGCCTGCCCATCCTGTACCATATTGCTATGTACAGGAAATAGTGATGTATGGCACTAAGCTCCCCACAATGTGACATGAGAAAATAAAGGTCCAGAGTTGTTTTGAATAGCATTTTATCCTCTAAGAATAACAGAGTAACTACACATTGTCAATGACTATTCTGTCACCTAGTATTGAATGCAGGTGTGGGATAATCTCTGGAAATAGCCTCTGTGAAACTTCTGAGTACATCGAGGTTGAGTGTTCTGTGTAGCAGGGCCCCCATTGTATCTAGATTGCATCTACTTAGGAATAGATGACTTGTGCATGTACAAATGGCTGATGTCCAGGCAAGATCATTCCAGGCCTGCTCCAGTGCACTCAAGCATGGAGCCACTAAAATGTGTGCTGATACTCTTTCTCTTGTCGTTAGTAGTTGAGTTGAGCAGAGCAATTCAAGAAATGTTCACGCAGGGCCCCAGAAAGTGAGGCAGGGCTGTAGGAAAACACTGCCTATTACCCAGAGGTTGATTGCTAATATCATTCTTCACTGAAAAGGTCCAGGAATATTTTGGGAAATGAAAGGATCAGAGATATTTTGTTAAACTGGAAAGGAAAGACATCATCAAAGAGCCAAGCAGAACTAAGGATACAGAAGCTAGCTGGAAGTGACTGCTGCTACTGATGGTTCTGGTACTATTTGGACTTGAAAAAAAGGTAAAAAAAAAAACCCTCATTTCTGACTGCAAAACACTGTTAGCTAACCTGAATACAGCCATAAATAACAGGAGATAATTAGAATAAAAAAAAAAAAAAAACAACCAGAATCCAGACTTGGAGGCTCAATCTAGTAATACTAATTATTCAGGAGACTGAAAACAAAGGATTGCAATTTGAAACTTAGCCCAGGAAGGAAAGACTGTGAGATGTTAGTCCTCCCTTTGGCTGTTGGACTTGAACTCTGGGCCTTGTACTGCTCCTAAACACATTTTGTAATGCAAGCATTGCACCTCTTTGAGCCACAGCTTCACTTCCAATTTTTTAGTGGTTAATTGGAAATAAGAATCTCATGGACTTCCCTCCCCAAGTTGGCTTGGAACCACAATCCTTAGATCTAAGCCTCCTGTGTAGCTATGTTTACATGTGTGAGCCACCAGTACAAGGCAATTTAACACTATTGTATATGTATGTATATTATATATGTTACATATTGTAATATGTATTATATTTTATATGTTGTATATATTATAAATTATATGTATTACTATGTATATTATATGATATGTATGATATATAATATAGTGTATAGTGTATATATTATATTATGTATCATGTGAAATATAACATATTGTGTATACTATATATGTACTATAGAGTGTATACTATATATAAAATGCATAATTGTATAATATATAACATATATGATTTATAATATACAATATATTGTATATAATATATAACATAATATATTGTATAAACCATATACAAGATGTTTTATATGCTATGAACAATATATAATACATAATATAAATTATATATATTATATAATACCTATTATATTATATATTACTCATTATATATTATATTGTATAAGTTGTATATTATATTACATGTAATATATTATATGTAATACATAATTATATAACATGCACTGTTATATGATATACAATATATAATAGTGTACATAATGTTTCATATACACTATAGTATATATAATATAGCATATTATGTAATGCATATATAATATACATATGTATTGCATATGGTATATACTATATACATTATAGGTTATATTGTATAACACATTCTATATAATATATATTATATACTAACATACTATATATTAATATGTGCTATACATCTATAGTTTGTGTGTGTATGTGCAAGTGTGTGTGCAGTTGCTCTACTATGGTGTTTGTTTGAGTACATAGAACCAGATATTAGATAAAGGGAAAAAAAACTGTAGTGGAGCATGCCACATAAAAACTAAAAATTAATAACAATAAAATTATGTTTCAAAAAATAAGCTGATCAGAAGAAGCCATTCACAATAATGACATATTACTGTATAATTCTGTTTACTTGAAAGTCAAGAAAAGGTGAAATTAACTGTAGTGATGGCCGATCAATTATATAGCCTGGGACTCAGTATGGAGTGGAATTTTACTAAAGAAAGACAAGAGATCTTTTAGGGGGTCAAGGAAACACTTTATACTTTGTTTGTGGTTGCTGTGGATAAGTGTGAATTCATGAGAATATTCAAAAGTAGATATATCTATAGCATTAAGTCATAATTTACTAAGGTGTTTAAAAAGTAGGCAAAAGATAGAACTTTTAAAAATCAAGTAAGTTAATAAAAATAGAAAATAATTTATGTAGGAATCCACGTCTATACTGATTAGTAAGTGAATATTAAATAAATGGGAAATGCAATTCTTTCTCATGATAGAATGCTAACTGATCAGTACAAATTGAATGAGGAAATTTAGTGTAGATGCCCTTTCCATGTAATCTAATAGAAATGTGCACCCCAGAGCACTCAAACCTCCCACAGTACACAGTGATGTCTGAAATTGAATTCATGGGAAAAATGTACAAGTCCCTATTTACAAGTAATAAGTCTTCTTTGTGTGTGTTTGCCAATCCTGGGGCTTGATCTGAGGGCTTAGGCACTGACCCTGAGCTCATTTTGCTCAAGGCTAGTTCTCTACCAACGGAGCCATAGAACCACTTCCGGCTACTCTTGAATAATTTTTGGAGATAAGTGTCATGGATTTTCATTCCCAGGCTGTCTTGAAAACAGCAATCTTCAGATCTCAGCCTTCTCAGTAGCTGGCATTATAGGTATGAGCCACCATTGCCAGCCTTCTCATTAATAACTATTAGAGGAGAAACATCAGTACCCACTGAATTAATGAATCCAAATATTTCAGAATGTAATCAGTAATACTTTTTCAGTGGGTAACCTACAACAACTTCTTTTGAGTTTTTACTAGCATATACATTGACATTTTCATGCAGACATAAAATGTACTCGAATCAAAATTATCCATTTTTTCTCACACTCCCTTCTTAAAGCAATTTTAGTAAGTTTTATTTGGTTTTAATTTTCTGTGCATGTCGTGGTTCTTGAAATCAGGGCCTGGGTACTATGCCTATGCTTCTTTTGCTCAAGGCTAGCTTGCAACCAAGTAAGCCACAGTTTAATTTCCTTTTTTACTGGTAGTGTACTGGAGGTAAGACTCTCATGGACATTTCCTGCTCAAATTGGCCTTGAAATAGGATCCTCAAATCTCAGCCTCCTAGTTAACAAGAATTACAGTTGTCAGACACTGTTTTCTAGCTTCATTATTTTTTGTCAGTCCTGAGGCTGGAGCTATGGGCCTGGGCATTGTCCCTGAGCTCTTCAGCTTAAGGACAGTGCTCTAACAGTTGAGCCACTGTGCCACTTAAAGTTTTCTGGTGGTTAATTGGAGAGAAAAATCTTATTGACTTTCCTGCCTTGGCTGGTTTTGAACCATGATCATCAAATGTCAGCCTGCTAAGTAGCTAAATTTACAGGGTTGGGCCACCAACCCTGTCTCATTGTTCTTTTTTTTTTGGAGGGGTCCGGTCGTGGGTCCTGAACTCTGGGCCTGGGCTCTGTCCCTCAGCTCTTCAGCTCAAGGCTAGCTCTCTACCACTTGAGCCACAGCGCCATTTCTGGCTTTTTTCCATTTTGCTTATTTGCTGCTCAGGAATCGAACCCAAGGCCTCATGCATGCAAGGCAAGCGCTCTACCACTGAGCCACCTTCCCGGCCCCTGATTGATCATTTTTGTATGTGCATATAAAGTACTTTGACTACATTTAGCCTGTCTACTTGGCCTTCTCCTCTCATTGCTACCCCCTAATATCCGTATAACATCTCTCTTAATCAAATGATCAAAGTAAACCAAGCAAAGGGAGACATAAAAAGTATATACTACTTCTAAGGTTGTACTGACATGAGCACACTATCACTTTAAGTTAAAAATAAATAAACAGCAAATAAGGCAAAACATCTAGGAGATTCAAATTTAGGGAAATTGAGCAAAGTAAATCCTCATTTTCATGTTTCAAGTCAAAGTAAAAGGAAAGCAGAAAATGCTGTAGGCAGTTCTAGGCAACCGTGAGACTTAATAGTCAGATGCAGTATATGATAATGTCGTTTGAGTAAAATGTGGACAGTAGTAATGTATTGCTTTTTAAAAATCCCTGAGTTCAGTGGTTGTGCTGTGATGATGTTGAGAATGTCCGTGTTCATAGGATGTATGTTATATCTTCAAGGGTATTGACACTGTGATGGCTTTGTCTAAAACTTCATTGGGTAAACCTAGCTACTCAGATGGTGAGATCTGAGGGTAATGGATCAATTGTCTCTAATTAACGACCAAACATCTAGAAGAGGAGCTGTGACTCATGTGGTAAAGCACTAAATTTGAGGGGGGACAAAAGAAAACAGAGACAGATCTCAAACCATGAGTTCAATTTTAAAAAATGATTGGGGAAGAAGGCAAAAGGATGTCAAAACCAAGAGTGAAATATATCATGAGATTTTGGAGATTACCATCTAAGATCCCTTTAACCAAGAGTACCTCTATTAGATGACTTTTTCTTGTGATTTTTGTTGTAGGCAAAAATGTATTAAATTACATAATAAAAATATGGCTCTCTGAACTCAAACCAAACAAGAAAAGCCTACCTTGTGCATGCCTATAATGCAGTGAGACCCTCTTATCCAAATAACTGCCAGAAAACTGGAAGTGGCTCTGTGGCTCAAGTGGCAGAGCATTAGTGTTGAGCTGATGTGCTCATAGACAGTTCCAAGACCCAGAGTTCAAATCCCATGACATGATGGATAAAAAAGAAAATATGTCTAAAAGGACATTTAAGGGGCTGGGAAGGTGGCTCAGTGGTAGAGCACTTGCCTTGCAAGCCTGAGGCCCTGGGTTCGATTCCTCAGTACCACATAAGCAAAAAGAAAAAAGCCGGAAGTGGTGCTGTGGCTCAAGTGGTAGAGCGCTAGCCTTGAGCTGAATAGCTGAGAGACAGAGCCCAGGCCCAGAGTCCCAGGCCCCATGAACGGACCCAAAATAAGAAAAAAAAAAAAAAAGGACATTTAAATTATTTTGTAGAAGGTTTTGATTTATGGAGAGTATTTGTTTGTTTGTTTGTTTTTTAATTTTCAAGCCATTACTTAATGACCATTATTTTACTATTGGACTACCGTACTATTTTAATGTTTTTTTCAGTCATGGGGCCTGAACTCTGGGCATGGGACTTATCCCTGAGCTCTTTAGCTCAAGGCTAATGCTCTACCACTTGAGCCACAGTTCCACTTCTGGCCTTCTCTGCTTATGTGGTGCTGAGCAATCAAACACAGGGCCTCATGCCTGCAAGCCAAGAACTTTACCACTGAACTACATTCTCAGCCCACTATTTTAATTTTTATAGGCTGGAGGGTTGCTTTATTTTGTTTTGTATTTTCACATAATTGTTTTTGAAATCCGGGTCTCAACTTGCTTGCTTAGCTGGCACTCTACCACCTTAATCACAGCTCAAGCCCTGCGGTGCTTTGTAGAAGATGAACTTGTACACATATCTGCCTGGGCTGGCTTTGAACCACCATTCTCCAGATCTCAGCCTTCTAAGTCACTAGGATTATAGTGCCTAATTGACTTTTGTTTTCAAAACTGTCGCATGTAAGCTAGACATGGGTAGCTCACATCTATAATCCTAGCTGCTTCATGAGGCTGAGATGTGAAGCAAGCCCCAAGCAGGAAACTTTCTGACACTCATCTCCAACAAACTACTCAGAAAAGACAGGAAGTGGAGCTGTGTTTCAAGTAATAGAGTGCTAGCCTTGAGTTGAACAAGCTCAGGGACAGCATCCAACCTCTGATTTCAGACTCCAGGCCCATCACAGGGCAGGAAAAATGAAGAAGGATGTGTGAGATCCTACATGATGTGATACACCTAGGGGCCTTTTCCTATGCACTACCATGCTATTTAGAATTTCCAGCCACCACTATTGTGAGTGAAATAGACCTCTTATTCCTTATGAAGTATACAGTTTCAAGGTTTTTGTTAAATCATGAGAAAATGGACTGAGATGCTATACTTTTTCATCTTTTCCATAGAACTGAGGGCCTTTCACTTACTAGGTCGATATTTTACCACTTGTGCCCTGCAGGGCTCCAACCCTTTTATCTTTTACCGTTTGCTTTTCATATAGGGTCTTGTGCTAACTTCACTCAAGCTAACCTCAGAACCCAATCCTCCTATACCTCTGCCTCGCAGTAGCTGGGATTAAAGGCCTGTGACACCACAATTTGCCACGTAGTAGGCCCTATTCTTTTGGGAAAGATGATACAGACCACCGAGATGCATGTGTGTGTATGCTCAGAAATTGGTCATGACGATATATTTAGTACTGCGGGTGAATCTTCCTGGATGATCTGTATTCTTAATTCCTTTCACTCAAAAATTTGCTTCTCTGGGTGCTAGTGAGTCACAGCTGTAATCCTAGCTCTTCAGAATGCTGGGATTTGAGGATCATATTTTGAAGCCAGGTGAACCAGCAAAAGTCCATGACACCCTTATCTTCATTTAAACACCAAAAAACCACAAGTGGAGCTGTGGCTTAAGTAATATAGTACTAGCCTGGTAGGAAAAAAATAGGAATAGCAATTAGTTCTCTGATCAAGTTTCAGGAACAGCACCCACACAAAATCTCCAGATATCACTTGTGCTATTACAATGAGCTCTTGTGCTACTGCAAGACACAATTATACTTAATGGATTATCTCTACAGGACTGTTGGACTAAGAAATTCTAGTATTACTTCATAAGATATGTTCTTTCTGGATCATCTTTTTGCTCCATTGTTTCTTTGAGAATGATATTTTGATTTTGAAATAGAGGAAGAAAAATTCAGTGATGAATTTGGACTCTGGATCCCTCCCTCATCCATTATTGACAAATTCTCTCTTTTTATTTTTGGCAGTCCTGGGGCATGAACTAAGGGACTGGGAACTGTCTCTGAACTTCTTTTTTGCTCAAGGATAGCACCCTCCCTCTTGAGCCACACCAACATTTCTGGGATTTTCTCTTTATGTGGTACTGAGTAATTGAACCCTTCATGCTTCGTTCATGCTAGGCAAACAGAACATGACAAAAGCATCATTCAGAATGCTGGTGGCTCAAACCTGTGATCGCAGCTACATAGGAATCTGAGATCTGAGGATCTAGATTCAAAGGGATCTGAAGCAGCAATAAAACAAAAAAAAAACCCGAAATGGTGGTATGGCACAATACCCCAAGTTGAAGCCCACGTATTAGCGCGCGCGCGCGCGCGCACACACACACACACACACACACACACACACACAAATTGAAAAATGAAAACATTCGTTGAATACAACCTGGTATATTATTTGCTGTGTATAAAACATTAACATGTATTAAACTTTTCCTTGTGCTTGAAGAAATTTATTAAAATTTTATAACACTACATAAATATAGCTAACTACACCAAACACAAATGTGTTGACCACATTTTTATATGCCATATTGCAATTGTTACTGCAAACAGAGGACCTTTCCTTTTAATTTAATCTAATTATTGGCAGAAACTGGATCTCATATCTTGGTATTTCTCACAATAACTTTGTTGAAATTAAACATAAAGTTCTTAATTAATCAAAAGGGAAAATTACAGTATATCTTCAGGTACATTCCTTTCTGCCATTTTTCCTACAAATGAAATTAATTGATTGTAGCGCTTAAAAAATCTTCTATGCCAAATTAGTACAAGATTTTGATTAGGCATGCAGAGTGCAAACAGCAATTGCCTCTGCATGCTGTGCTTTATTGTTAGTGGGTATTTAAAGACAAGCAAGCATGATATTTGCCAAGATTTGGTCAGAAGACATTCACACAAAAAATTTCAACAGACACATTTTTACTTGACCTATGAGACAATGTCTTGGTATATTATTATCTAAACTATGTTAGAGCAAGCTCAAACCACTTCTCCAATCTCAGGCGAATGCTTGACCAGCTGTTCATCCATGCTTAAGCAAGCAAAAGAGCTACTTCCTCAGCTCCCAGGAGTCTGTGACATGTGTTTTGAGACAGGGAGAGAGAAGATTTTCCTTCTCTAGCCCTTCATGCCAAGAGCTTTCCTAATACCAAACACAGTCGTGAGGCTGGAGCCTGCATCACTCTGCCCCCACAACATAGACCCTGATTTTTCACAGTGGTGTATGATTTTTTTGGATGAATAAGTTTTGCATCAATGTTCATCAAAGAAATGCGTCTGTAGTTCTATTTCTTTGATGGGTCCCTGCCTGGTGTTGGGATGAGGGTTATGATGGCTTCATAGAATGTGTTCGGTGAACTTTCTCTTTTAATTTCATTGAAGAGTTGGAGGAGTATTGGTATGAGCTCTGCTTTGAAGGCCTTATAGAATTCTGCTGTAAAACCATCTGATCCTGGGCTTTTCTTCGATGGGAGGTCTCTTATTGCTGTTTCTATTTCAATGCTTGAAATGGGCCTGTTAAGATGGTTTAACTCATCTTGATTTAGTTTTGGCATGACAATATTTGCTGGGAAAAGTTCCATTTATGCCAAGTTCTCAAAATTATTAACATAAGGTTTTGAGAATTATTTCTTAGAATGTCCTGAATCTTGGTTGTTTCTGTGATGATGATTCCATTCTCATCTCTGAGCTTATTTATTTGGGTGTGTTCTTTTTCTGATAAGATTTGCTAAGGGTCTGTCAATTTTGTTGATTTTTTTTGAAGAACGAATTCTTTGTTTTGTTGATTCTTTCTATAGTTTTTTTTCTGGATTCTAATTCATTTAATTCTGATTTAATTTTAATTATTTCTTTCCGTCTACTGGATTGGGGTTTACCTTGCTGCTCTTTTTCAAGGAGGTTCAGATGTCTCATTAAATTGTTGGTTTCAGATCTCTCCAGTTTGTTTATGTAGGAACTCAGAGCTATAAACTTGCCCCTGAGTACTGCCTTTGCTGTGTTCCAGGGGAGTTGGTAATTTGTGTGTTCATTTTTGTTGAATAGCATGAACATCTGAATTTCCTTTCTAATCTCTTCCATGACCCACTCGTGATTCAGCATTGTGTTGTTCAGCCTCCATGTGTTACCGGACTTTCTTTGGTGGCTTTTGGTGTGGAATTCTAATTTTATTCCCTTGTGGTCTGAGAGAATGTAGGGTATAAGTTCAATGTTTCTGAATTTGGACAAGTTTGCTTTGTGACCTAAAATGGGGTCTAATTTAGAATATGTTCCATGTGCTGTGGAGAAAAACGTGTATTCTGATGTTGCTGGGAAATATTCAGTAGATGTCTATTAAATCTAGTTGATCTATGCAGCTGTTTAGATCTGCAGTTTCTCTGTTGAGTTTTTGCTGACTTGATCTATCTGGTGGGGAAAGTGGTATGTAAAAATCCCCAACAATTAATGTCTTTGGATCTATGTGGGATTTGAGGGAAAGTAGTGTTTCCTGGATAATTTGGGTGCTGCATTGTTTGGCAAATAGATATTTAGAATTGTAATACCTTCCTGCAGGAAAGATCCATTAATTAGTATGTGACGACCCTCTTTATCTCTTCTCACGAATTTTAATTTGAAGTCTATTTTATTTGATATTAGGATTGCAACTCCCGCTAGTTTATGGGGACCATTTGCTTGGTAGATTTTGTTTCTGCCTTTATCATTGAAAATCTGTTTAATTTTATGGACAAGATGTTACTCCTGAAGACAGCAGATAGAAGGAGCTTGCTTTTTAAGCCAACTAGACACTCTATATCGATTAATTGGAGAGTTAAGACGGTTAATGTTGAGAGAAAAGACTGAGAACTATTTGGGTATTCCTGCAATTTAATCCACCTTCTTGGGGCTGCAGCTACTGTTTTCTTCCTATGGTTCTTGGATTCTCAGTTTGGGTGTGGTTTCCTGGCATTTATTGTGGTCTTGTTGGTTTTCTATGTGTAGGACATCTTTAAGAATCTTTTGTAGGGCTGGTTTAGTGGAGATATATTGTTTCGATTTTTCTATTCTTTTATTTTATTTTATTTTATTTTATTTGAGAACATACTGTACAGAGGGGCTACAATTACATGGGCAGGATAATACATACATTTCTTACCAAGCATTGCAGCCTCCTCCTTTGTTTACCCTTCACCTCCCTTCCCTGCCTCCCTCGATTTTTCTATTCTATGGAAAGTTTTTTTTGGCCTTCAGTTATGAAGGAGAGTTTAGCTGGGTACAGTATTCTTGGTTGATAGTTGTTTGTTTTTAGGGCATGGCATACATCATTCCAGGCTCTCCTTGCATTGATTGTCTCTGCTGAGAAATCTGAGGTGAATCTAATTGGTTTCGCCTTATACACGATTGATCTTTTCTCCTTGACAGCTTTAACGTCTTTTTCTTGGTCTGAATTGATCCTGTGTGGATTATAATGTGACGGTGGGATGTCTTATTCTGGTATGGTCTATCTGAAATTCTAAAAGCTTCTTGTATATGAATAGGTCTATCTTTTTTCATGTTTGGGAAGTTCTCTGCTAGGATCCTGTAAAAAAAATTTCCTAGACCTTAACTTCTGTTTCTAGGTGCTCCTCTACACCCATTATCTGCAGATTAGGCGTTCTGATGGTTTCTACCAAGTGTTGAATAGATCTATCATATTTCTTGGACTTGTCTTGGATGGTTGTATGTTCTTTCTCTATAATATCTAGGCTGTCTTCAATCTTCGAGATTCTATCCTCTGCATGTTCTAACCTGCTGTCAAGACTTTCTACTTTGTTTTTTTTTATTTTTTTCTTCTAATTGGTCAGCTTTGATGGCTTCAAATTCTTTGTTGAAGCTTTGTTTTAGATCTTGTATAAACTTCTTTACTTCCTTAATTTGGTGTTCAATGTTCATCTCAAATCACTTAATTGATTGGTTATGGTTTCCTTGGACTCCCATTCCTTCTGTCCGGGTCCATTCAGAATTCCATTTGTGGTCTCCCTGACTTCCATCAGCTCTTTGTTAATGGATTCCATGAATGTCCTTAGTGATCTTTGTGTATTCTCATCCTGCTCTGTCAATTCCTGTATTACTCTTTGATTAGCTTCCTCCCATTTGTGTGATTCCTGTTGTTCTCTTTGAGTGTTCTCAGCCTGCTCTCGTCATTTCTGACTTTCTCTTTGAGTGTTCTCAAGCTGCTCAGGCAATTCCTGTATCAGCTTTTGAGTAGCTTCCTCACGCTCATGATATTCCTGTATTAACCTTTAGTTTGCCTCCTCTCTCTCCCTATCATGCTCATACAGAGTCTTTTTGAAATTTTCAATCTTTTCATTTACCATGTTTGACAGCATTGTTTGTAGAGGTATTTGGCAACTCTCCGCTGGATAATTCATTATCTGTTCTGTCCCCTGATTATCATGAATGGGAGTTGAGATTCCTTGACTTGCCATTTTTCTTGTGTTTTTCCGGCTTACTCTGCCTTTTTGGGATGAAAATAACACCAGTTTTGTGTTAGAACACTATCTTAAGGCAAATACCAACCAAAGTCTGTAGTTGCACAGTCAAAAGTCTGTAGATACAATCTAGTTCAACATATATATCTATTCAATATCAAACAACTATATTTTAATGGGCTACGAACCACAAAGACGAATTTGGCAAACTAGAAATTATTAGATTTAGGGAAAGATGTGGGTAAAAATAGGAATAGAGGGATGTGGGAATGCACAGAGAGAGTTAACATAACTAAGTCTTAATCTCAAAGCGGGAAATAGGTTGGATAGGATGATAGTAGAGAGAGAGAGAAAAGAAGAACAAGAAAGAAGAAAGAGAAAAAAATAGAAAAGCAAAAATTAAAAAATAAAAAGTGCAATGCTTAAAAATTATGCAAAATGAAAACAAAATATTCAGAGAAGAACGTAGATATAATGAGAGAAAGGCCTATAAAGCAGACATGAAAAACTTAAAAATACTTAAAATATTGTATAGGTATAAAGAGGTAGTACTGCTATTAAAGAAATTAAGTTAAAGAGGTTTTGAATTGAGTAATAAATTTCTGGATTAAGTGTGTACACAACAGGGGATAAGGACTAATAATCGACTAGGAGTACAATTGAGGGTGTGCAGAACAGCAATTATGTCACACAAAGAAGAACCAAAGAGAAGAAAATGTGCAAAGAATGAGAATGGAAGAAAAAAATCAAAAGTTCAGTAGAGCTAAAAAAAAAATATTTTTTGGGGGGGGTCCGGTCGTGGGGCCTGAATACTGTCCCTCAGCTCTTCAGCTCAAGGCTAATGGTCTACCACTGCGGCGCGCGCCTTCTCGACCAGTGAGGAAGAATGAACACCACACCAGGAGTCTTCTCAGATCACGCTTTATTGGAGAGCCTTTTAGTTGATGGGAGAGCTTGAGCGTGAGAGAGCGTGCATCCAAAACATGGCCGCTTATATAGGGAATAGGAACACGGGTCTTTCTATCATTGGTCGTCTGCCTTTCACTGTCACCAGGTGCCACGGGATTGGCTGGGGACTCTAAGTGGCTCGCGCATGCGCAAAGCCCAGGACCCACTGTCCCGCCAAGCACCGCCTGAAATGGAGTGGTTACCTCAAAGCTGCAAGGGAGTGGGCGCCATCTTGTAACGGCGTTTACCCTGGCTCCCTACATACCACTTGAGCCACAGCACCACTTCTGGCTTTTTCCTTTTTGTTTATGTTGTGCTGAGGAATTGAACCCAGGGCCTCGGGCATGAAAGGTAAGCGCTCTACCACTGAGCCACCTTCCCAGTCCCCCAAAATAAAAATTTTTAAAAAAGAAAAAAAAAAGTAAGAAAAATGCACACACACACACATTTACCCTAAAATAAAAATTATAAGAGGAAGAAAAAAAGTTACTAAGAGACATTGTCCAAAAGGTAAAATTTTTAAAAAATGTTTTAGAAAAAAAATTTTTATAAAAGGTACAAAAAAATGTTCTTTGATTTTTTTGGGAGGGGTGGGAAGATCATGTATGTCCCTTGTGTCTGTAACCAGCCTCTTGCTGGAATCTCTGGTCTGCTTGCGGTTGATTTTCCTGTGGGTTGGTTGGTTTCTTAAGTCAGTTTCTTTGAGCAAGCAGAAAAATTTTCTGCTTTACCCAGGATTTTGTGATCCTCTTCCCAGGTTAGTTCAATGGGAGGGAGATCTGCTTTGAGTAACAAAAGAGGGAGATGGCTGTTTCTTCAAGTTTGGAGATGCTCTGATGAGGCTAGATTCTGGGTAGAGTTTAGGCCTTTCAGCAAAGAGTAGCTTTTCCCTGGTTGGCTAGCTTGTGAGACACTCACAGAGCCTAGCCTGGAGCCATTCTCAGAGTTTATGTTTACTGAATTTCAATTGATTGTCAAGGCTATTAAAGGGAGGGGCAGCCTCTGGCTCTGTTTACACGGTGAGGAAAGCCACTCCTGGGGCTGAAGGTCCTGAGCTGGGTGACTTTTCCCTGGGTGGAGCTGAGTCTGGCTGGTCAGGTTAGTTTCTGTGACCTGCTAAATGACTCTAGTTTTCTCCCAAGGCCTGAGTTAGAGCTAGCAGCTCAGCCGGGTGTTTGTCAGCATCAAAGATGGAGATCTCTGGTAGTGGGGGGGAAGAGGTGGCCTTCCCTCCTCTGCTCCCTGAGAAGGAGTGAGGATGTCAGGCTTCTACTCACGCCAAGTCTTGGTTCCTGGGTCGTCTCTGGTCTGCGACCTGCAGGATGAAGATGTCTGCTCCTTGTTGAGTAGAATCCGCCTACATGCCATGTCTGGCTCCTTCGTCCTGAACTCTCTGTGTTGCAGGAATTGCGGCTACAGCCGTTGCTGCTGCAGCCGCGGCAGCGGCTGCTGGCAAGTGCTCAGATCTTTCTGCTTGCCTGGATTTTCCCTCTCTGGCCTAACTCTCTGTATGTGATGGCACACTTGGTGTGATTCTCTGGCTTAAGACTGTTCACTGGAACACTACAACTGCTTTCTATGTGAGAGCTTGTTTTGCCTCCAGCTTCTCCTCCACCATCTTCCCGGAACTCCTTGGCTATAAATTCTTTTTAAAAATGAAGGACATTCTGCCAAGAAGATAGTCCCTTTTAAGAGAATGTGAAATTCAGTGGAAGTTAATAATTGTGAGGATTAAATGTTGATATATGACTGTTTTCTAATATATAATTAGCTCTGTGTGTGTGTGTGTGTGTGTGTGTGTGTGTGTGTGTGTGTGTGTGTGTGTGTGTGTGTGTGTGTGTGTGTGTTTTCTGAACCTGAGGGTGAATTCAGAGCCTGACTGCTGTCCTGGAGCCTTTGTACTTGAAGCACAGCTCCATTTCCTATTTGTGGTATTTAACTTGAGATTAGTGTCTCAGGGATTTTCCTGCTTGTCCTGACTTGGATCTTCACATCTCAGTCTCCTGAGTAATTAGGATCACAAGCTTGAGCCACAGATGGCTGGCCAATATAATCCTCTGGTTCTCAGAATGGCACTTCTTTTTCTGCTGTAAAAAATGGCAGTGGCCACTTCATTGGCCTGCCTAGGCTAGGAGCATCTTCAGGGATTGTGGTTGGGGCCTTAGAATACTATGTAAGTAATACTTTCCCCAGCAACTATCTAAATAAACCTTATATTTGCTTTCAAACTTAAATTTCTATTAGACATATTGTCTTATTATTTCACAAAATATTGAGCTCCATTATATTTTCATATTTTCATACTACATATTTTAATATTATTCACATTCATTACCCGCTTTTGCCTGTCTCCTCTCATTGTTTTGTTTCCCCCTGTTTTTACATTTTCCCTCTCCCTCCCTTACTCTTACCCTCCCTTTATTTTTCTCTCCCTCCCTCTCTTTCTCTCTCATTCTCTGCCTGCCTCTCTGCTAGTATTTGCTTTTCACTTTCTGCCTGCATTCCACCTTTTAAGCAAAGCTTCAAGTTCTGGCTTTCTGCTGGTTAATTGAAATGAAAATTTTTAGCCAGGCATTGGTAGCCCTCCCCTGGAATACTAGATACTCAATTTGCTGAGATCTGAGGATTTGGCTTCAAAGCCAGCACAGGAAGACAAGTCCATGAGACGCTTATTTCTAATTAATCACCAGAAAACCAGAAATGGCATTGTGGCTCAAGTGGTAGAGTGCTTGCCTTGAGCTGAAGAGCTGATGGGTAGTGCCCAGGCCCAGAGTTCAAGCCCCATATCCGACCAAAAGATAAATAAATAAAACATTTCCATGGATTTTTCTGTCAAACCATGATCATAAATTAAATGTATTCATGTAGATAATATAGGAATTTACTTTTGTTGGGTTATTAAAAACTTTTTAAATTATTTTTGACAAATTATAATGAACCATGCTTTATGAATCTCATCTTTTTCTGAAATATTACAAAAAACAGTAGAGTTCTTCTACAGGGAATTCCTAATAGGAATTCCTGTTCTATATCAGAGTATATATCAACCATTTCTTTCTCCTGTACTCACCTTATCTTACTTCTTTCCTTTATTATTTTTATTTGTCAATTATCTTCAAGTAATTGTACAAAGGAGGTGCCATGTAACAAAGCAGTTTATGAATACAGTTCATATTGATCCATCCCACCCCTACAACATTCACACCCCCCTCTGACACACCAGTTCCCTTATTTTTCTTAGTTTTGTAGTATATGCAATGAATTCCTTTTAAGAAAATTAATTTAGTTTATAGTGATTATAAAGAGGTTTTGTAGAGGGATTTCAATTGCATGAGTCAGATGAGTACATTGCCTTTCATACAGTATCTTCTGTATCCTCACTCTCTCCCAATAAGCTCGACTACATTCTGCCCATCCTCCCTTCATTTGTCTATCCTTTCCCTACCCTGCTCTTTGATGTACCAATTCCTGGTATTAATATTCTGAGGCTTTGACCTAGTCTTTCTAAAGGTTATAGTATTTGGGCCACATTGGCAGCAGCGATGTTGGAGCAGGCAGTCTCCTAAAATGAAGCCCACAATCACCTGCAAAGAAAGCTGCATGGAGAAATGCAGCCAGTATGGGGCACACCTGAAGTACTGGACCCTCTTCTTCAGGTACATATCCCAGAACAAGCCCTCTGAGGCCCAAGAGCTCATGTTCTCAGTAGCATACTGCTGTTCTTCCCTCATGGCCAGCACAACAGCACAGAAGCACTGATTATGGTGGTGTTTTAGTCTCCGACGAAGGCATAAGTGGATGTAGTGTCTGGCTAGGATGTTAATTTAGATGGACTCCAGAGCCCTGAATGTTCCAGTTGGGTTTCCTGGAAACAAGGCCACCCCTGGCTCCATCCATTTTGGGCACTGAGCCTGTGGAAAGAGAGAACTACTGGGAATCTTGATATTACTTCTTAAACTCCACAGACAGCGGTGGGATGTGCCAACATGCTGGTGGAGGACTCCACGGCCCACAGCTTCCAAGGCAAGTGGACATGCTCGTGGCCCAGGCAGTGCTGCAGTTTCTCTATTGGAAAAACAAAAGCAGGTTGTGGACTTCATCATGTGTGCCAAGAAGCACCATCCATCAAGCACGGCTGCCCTCTGTCCAATCCCTGCTCCACTTCATCTGGTTTTTGCTGCTGACCATGGATGGCGGCAAGCTGACCACATTCATGGTGCTGTGCAAGCAGTGCCAGCCTCCCTGTGCAGGCACCTGATACATGACAAGTACCTTGACAGGACAGAACTGTATAAGACAGTTCTCCCTCAGGGTTCAACCCAAGCTTTCGTCTTCCTATGGAGGCACTCACCCACCTTTTGGCCTCCCTTAGTTAGTCTATCATCTAAAATTTTCTTTCTTACTTATGCTCTATGTATTAAAATTCTTTAAAGACATGCTAATTTGTTCATGGCTTTCATACTCACTGCTCTATTTCCTGAGATGCTTACAATTTGTCATTCTGCTTTTAGAAAAGTCCCTCCAAACGGATTTTATAAAACCTTTCAATATTTATACAAAAAATAAGGACTAAGTAAACGAAGAATCAAGTACTTAATGGTTAGAAGACTCAATGTCCTGAAACAATTCTTAATTGCTCAGTACATGGATATAATTCCAGACAAAATTCAGCCAGGCATTTTTTAAAAGAACCTTTCAAGAGGGCAACTACTATTTCTTCACTTTTTAAGGAAGTATTATTGTAGAATCAAAATGATCTCTTCAAAGTTTTAGGAAAATCAATAATAAATTCATCTGTGCCTAAAGTTTTCTTGATTGGAATGCATTTAAATGTAAATTAACAAAATATTTGTCAATTCCATTTGTTTTTCTCTTTCTTCCTTAAGTAGGGTTTATAGGTTTCACCTTTGAATAAATAATCTGAAGTTGTTTTTTACTGCAGTTTTTAATTTTACAACTGTAGGATTTCTGATAAAGTACTCATTTGTTCTTGTTATTGGCAACTGGTTTCTTCTCTGCTTTGTTATTATGTATTTTGATCAATTTTTAAAATATATATCCATTTATCGATCTATTCAGACACAGCTTTTATTTTCATTGATTTTCTCAGCTGTGTTCAAAAGTAGGGTTTTTAAACCACTTAACAAAGTGATTCATAAATATGCATAGAGGAGTATAGAAGAGAATAGAGGAATAAAAGAGTATCAGTTCAAGCTTGAAATCCTAGCTACTCAGTAAGCAAAGAGCTGAGGATTTTGTTTCAAAGCTAGCCAGCAGAAGAAAATCTGTGAGACTCTTATCTCCAATTAAACACCCCAAAATGCTGGAAATGTAGTTTATGGCTTAAGTAGCAAAGCACTAGGCTAGAATTATAGATGTGAATTCCCAGTGTCATGGTAAGTTGTGATTTTTGGGGAGTGTAAATGTGTACAATTTTTAAGCCCTGAATGTAGCACACTGCATGTAGTATAAAGTTACACATGATCTGATCTACTTTCTGTACAGTAATCACTGAGATGTAAAATTCTGTCTTCCTGAACATTTTCTAGTTTTCTTCTTTGAACCGTACATTTAGGTGTCAGGGGTTTCCTATAGTCATTTTTCATTTAAGAAAAAACATTTCAGGTTTATTTAAAGTCTGAGACTGGGACTTGTACTTGGTGTTTGATGCTGTTGCTCTTTAGCTAGTACTCTACCAACTAAGCTATGCCTTTAACCCATAATTTCAGTTATTTAAAATGCCAGAAAAGATAATAGTGATAATAATGCTACTAACTCCTTTGCCCATCTAGGTACCCACATTTGGTTTGTTTGGGTTTCTGGTTTATCAGTATATTTACATGTCATAACTTTTGTTTTTGTTTTTGTGCTGTTTCTTGAGCTTGAAATCAGTACCTTGCCCTCTCCTTGAAACTAGACATTGTTATCACACACTGGTAATTCTAGCTACTCAGAGAGCTGATATCTGAGAATTCAGGATTTAATCCAGCCCAGGAAGGAAAGACAATGAGTTTCTTATCTCTAAATAATCCCCCAAATAAATTTGGAAAGGAATCTGTGGTTCAAGGGTAAAACACTGCCATTGAGGGAAAACGCATATGTGAGAAGGTAAGAACCTTAGTTTAAACCCCAATATCAGCACTAAAAGTCGTTGTTTTCCTTGAGCTTTATATTAAATTGCTCAGAAAATAATCAGCATTGTAGTAATATGTAGCATTAGTATTACAACCATCAATTATATTTATTGATATTATTCCTTTATTTTCCTAAATTTTACTGACATATTAATATCCATTAATGGAAAGACAGGATTACTGTTTCACAAATACTTATGGCAGTTGAGTACCTGGATGAGAGGTGCATATAGGGAGTTTGGATTGAGCATAGATATTTGCAAGCTCTTCACATAAGTAAATGATAGTTGAAGAAGTTGTGAGCATGTATAAAATATGCTAAAGAAATCAGCAAGGAAAGATAAGGCATGATTCTGGAAAGCAAACAATTTTGGAACAATAGAAAACAAGGAAAATATGTAGCATGTGGTAAGAACTTTGTAACCCACCTACACAGTGGGCACATTTGATTCCTTATTTCTAGTACAAGGCATTTCAGTTAACTTTATTTTACAAAGTTAAACATGATTAACATTTAATTTTAACCGAACTCTCTTTGAGTTAAGCAATTAGTCTAGCCTGGTGCCAATAGCTCATGCTCATAATTCTAGCTATTCAGAGGGCTGAGATCTCCAGATCCTAGTTCAAAGCCAGGCTTGACAAGAAAGTCAGTGAGAATCTTCTCTTCAAATAACCACGAGAAAATTAGAAGTGGCGCTGTGGCTCAATATGCCAGCACTAGCCTTGAGTAATAAATTTCAGAGATAGAACCAAGGCCCTGAGTTCAAACTCTCTGAAATTATTATTAAAATACTGGTTCTCAGTAATTCTTTAACTTGTCTAGAAGAATTTTTTAAAGTTTGGGATTTTTTATTTCATGTTGTCAGCATTGTTTTTTGTATGATATGCAGAGAAAAAAAAGTATTTATAGTCAAAATTGGTTTGGTTTCCTTTGTATTACAGATTGCTTTTACACCCAGAGATCAGCGAGAAAGCAGATGACCAAATCCTGGCTCTTGGCAATGAAGATAGATTTGCGTTACTTTTATTAAAGAAACAAATTTATGAAATGGGCCTTTATACATGACACCTTAATAGTAACCATAAAATAACATTTATTATTATTATTATTATTATTAGTAGTAGTAGTAGTAGTAGTAGTAGTAGTAGTTTTTGTCAGTTGTGGGGCTTGAACTGTGGTCCTGGGCACTGTCCCTCTTCAGCTTAAGACTAGTGCTCTACCACTTGAGCAACAGTGACACTTCCCATTTTCTGAACCTTTAGTTGGAGAAAAGAGTCTCACAGACCCTCAGTTCTCAGCCTCCTTGTAGCTAGAGTTATAGGTGTGAGCCACTACCACCTGGCAGTAAAATTATTTCAAAAAAGAAAAAAAACCATGATTGTACCTTTAAAATAACACAATCTGGCAAATATATCTGTAACATTGGTTGTATCAAGTGGCCATAGGCAGCAATCAGTTTTAGATCTCACTATGTCCTGTCCAATGCCAGATATTATTTCATTAATTTATTTTACTTTTCTCTAAGTTCATTATGAATGTCCAACAGCACAGTGTTCTAGTGAATATAAAGAAATCTTCAACATATTTATTCCAACAAACAGCAATTTGCACTTTTGTTTTAACTTTTCCAATCCTAGGGCTTGAAATCAGGGCAGGAACAATCTCTCTGACCTTCTTTTGCTCAAAGCTATCATTCTACCAATTGAGCCACAGCACCACTTCCAGTTTTTCTGCTTATGTCCTACTGAGGAATCAAATCAAATACTTCATGCATGCTGGGCAAACATTCTAAACCTAACCACATTCCCAATTGTTTGGTCTTTTGTTGTTGTTGTATTAAAATAGGGTTTTTCTATGTGTCCTTCTGTTGGCCTAAAACAGGATGGTCTCAAACTAACTTCTAAATCAGCCTCTCAAGTTCAGAGATTACAAACATGGATCACAATATTCAGCTCAAGATTCTTCATGAAAGAATAGTCTTTTCAGAAACAGAGTTATTCTGTCTTCCTTGGACTGGATGAATTTTTACATTTGGCACTGCTAATCACATTTCTTCTCCTGGTATGTTTCTCCTTCTAGATCAACAGAAATATTTCAGGCTCCCAACTTGAAACTGAGCTGTGTCACCCAGCAACATTACAATCTTGTGAATAGCAGTAGCTAGATTCATGAGTAGGACAGCAAGCTGTAGCTCAGCTATCTGATGTCCTTGGGCTCCAACAATGCAATCATTTTTGTGCACAGTCTGCAAAGTGTCATAGGCAATTTTGATTTATTCCATCCTCTTCTCAGCTACTTGCCATTCTGAGCTTTGATTGTTTTAAATTCTGTTAACCATTAATTACTATTTCTTGCCATTTTTAAAAGTAACATATGTCTTACTTTAAAATTCATTCAAATGTCAAAAATGTTAACATAGTTGCTGTCCACAGTGGCTCATGTTTTATCTCCTAGCTACTGTAGAGGCCAAAAACGGAGGATCCTGGTTTAAAGCAGCCTATGAAGAATAATGAGATATTTCTCCAACTATATATTCCTCAAAAAAATAGTTTTTATCTTTCTGTGACTAGCATGTCTTCAAGCTTCATCAATGTAACATGTATCAAAACTTCTCTTTGTAAGGTCGAATAAATTTCAATTGTATGTTAAAAAAAAAAAAAAAGAAAGAAACCAAAATCCAAGGTGGGTGCCAGTGGCTCACTTCTGTAATCTTAGCTACTCAGGAGACTGAGATCTAAGGAACACGATTCAAAGCTAGCCTGGGCAAGAAAGTCTGTGGGACTCTTATCTCCAATAAACCACTAGAAAACTGGAAGTGGCACTGTGGCTCAAGCGGTAGAGTGCTCACCTTGAGCTGAAGAGCTTAGGAATAGGGCCCCAGCTGAGTTCAATCCCTACGACCCACCAAAAAAAAAATAACAAAAAACAAAGAAACCAAAATCCAGAAGTGGAGATGTGGCTCAAGTCGTAGAGTGTCAGCTTTGAGCAAAAAGACTAAGCAAGAGTAATAAGTATACTTCAGACTCCATTATTTATGGAACACACACACACACACACACACACACACTCACACACACACACACACACACACACACACACACACACACACACACACACACACACACACACTACATTCTCTTAGACTTCCATTCTTGAGCAGTATTCCACACCATTAACTTAATGCATATTTTCTCCAAATCATTATGGTAGGGATTAAACTAATTTTGTAATATTATATTGCAATTTTTGTACATTTTGTTTTACAGTTTTTTTGTACTTATGTACGAAAACAGCATTTTGTGAACACTAAATAGAAATTAATGTGTCAGTAAGTAGGTGGGTGACAGGTAGACTGACAGATGCAGATAATACCACTTGAAAATTTTCTTCTCTAAATTTATATATATACATACACACACACAAACATTTATGTATTTAAATTTTCTGCCAAGATTTTATTTCCCTTAAAATTATCCATTTGTTCCATTATATAAATTTAACATATTGTATATTTCACAGTAGATTAATATTTATCCTTTTTTTTTCCTTTGGAGAAGACCTACAGTGTAGACCAGGCTTACCTCAAATCCTTATTCTCCTGTGTCAGTTTCCTTAGTATTGGCTGGAATTACCTTGTAGTAGCATAGTACCATATCCATCTATTTTATTTATATTTTGTACACTGGAAAATTAGTGTGAATAGCTTTAAGCCATTATATCATCATGAGTTTGAATGAATTTCTTTCAGAAAAATGTTATAAGTAGAGTTACTGAGTCAAGTCAAGTATGGTTGTCATACCTGCAATCCCAGTACTCAGGAGATTGTAAGTTTAAGAACACCCTGAGCTACACTGCACGTCCCTTTCAACAACAACACCAATGACAACAACTGGTGGGCTTGAAAGAGGATATGTATTGTTTAAGTGGAGTAATAGGAAGATACAAAATTGTGTGTGTTTGTCTATGTGTGTGTGTGTGTTTGTGCTGGCCCTAGGGCTTGAACTCAGGGCCTGGGCATTGTTCCTGAGGTTTATGCTCAAGTCTAGCACTCGAACACTTGAACCAAAGCTCCACCTCCAGCCTTTTTAGAGGTCACTGGAGATGAGTCTCATCCACTTTTTGTCCAGGCTGACTTAGAATCTAGATCCTCAGGTCTCAGCCTCTTTTGTAAGTAGGATTACAGGTGTGAGCCTGTAGTAGTTGTATTACTGTTAAGTAATATGGTAAACATCATGCCAGTATATACTCCCCCCAGCAGTGTTTGAGTGTTGCACACACACCTAAGACACAACCCGCTCCATGTTTGATGACATTATCTCACATAATCCTGTGAGATAAGTATTGTTATGCTCACTTTACCTATGAAGAATTTGAGGTCCAGAAGCTAGTTAACTTTGAATCCCCAGCTAGTATACAGAGCAGGCTGTATTCAAGCTCAACGAGGTTTGTTTATTTCAAAAAACATGCCATCAGCATGTGTTCAAGTCAACCTATGTTCTAGCAAGTACTGCTCTTTACAGGTACTGTTCTCTGCCTGATAGATTAGCTTTCTCCTGTATGTATGACTTATTCCTCACTCTTTAACTGTTTGCACCCCCGCTCATAAGCTAGGGAAAGTACAAGTGATGAGAAGAGCCATTTTTGAATGGGAAATTCATAATGGGGTTTGAACTTGGTATCACATATTAGTCTGATCTTCCATTTGAGTTATGCCTCCAGCACTATATTTTTGTATTTTTTTCCTTTTATATTATTATGATAAAGGTGATTTACACAGAGTTTATTGTCATTTAAGTTAGGTATGAGTATATTTCTTTTGGGAAATGTCACTCCTTCCCTTGCTCTCTCAGTTTTTCTCTCTGGATTTTTTTTATTAACTTCCTTATTATTATTATTTTTTATTTTATAATTTTTGTTATTGTGGTGTAGAGGGTTTGTTATATAAGTGTGGTAATGACTACATTTCTTTGGTCTTTGGTTTTCTAATAGTTACTCATGAGGCTTGAATCCAGGGCCTGGGCACTGTCCCTGAGCCCTTTGCTGAAGAGTGGCACTCATCTTGAGCCACAGCTCTACTTCCATGAGTGCATTTCTTTTTGGATAATGTCACCCTTTCCATTTGTCTCTTCCAGTTTTATTCTCCTTCCCCACCAACAAGATGCACAGTGCACTTTCAATAGGCTCAACTGAGTACTATTACTGCATATGTTCATCTTTTGTCCATCCATTTCTATGCCCCCTTTACCTTCCCAAAGAGAGAAAAGAAAATAAATGACAAAAATGAAAGAAAATAAAGAAAAATATTATCTTGTTTCTGTTTTCTGGTCACTGGTTATTTTTTAGTTAGTGTATGTGTGTGTGTGTGTGTGTGTGTGTGTGTGTGTGTGTGTGTGTAATGGGACTTGAATTCAAGGAGCTGACCTTTAGCTTTTTTACTCAAGGATGAAACTCTACTACTTGAACCAATCTTCCACTTCTGGATTTTGAACTGTTAATTGGAGATAAAATTTTCACAGATTTTCTTACCTGGGACAGCTTCAATCCACTTTCCTCATGTATCAGCCTTCTAAATAGCTAGAGTTACAGCTAGATATGAGCCACTCGTGGTGGTTGGCCTACCTTCTTTTTATTAAGTAGTTGAAATGTAAAAGAATGTTGCAACAGTAGAACAAAAGAAATCAATTTAACTTCGCAGCTTCATTAAATTTTAATAATTTGTCACATTTGATATGTATAGAACAACATTTTTTGTAAATGCCCCTGAAATTTGGTTTTCATCTTGGTTTTTTCCTCATCATGAACTTGATTTTATAACTTTTTAGATAACAAATAATGATGAGAATATGTCCAGAAGGCATTAATGTTGGCTTTCATTAGGAAATGGTGCAAGTTACACTTGTTATGATAAATTTGTGTGCTGGAACCTGATGATATTTTCACATTCTTAGTCAGAAGGCATTATTGCTTGTTACAAATCACCTAAATCTGACAAAACCCAGACTCAGGCCTTCTGACCACTTTCCTCTATGTCATTCTCTTAGAGAGCAATCCGAGTCTCCATTGACCAGGACAGAGCTCTTCTGGACACAGCCAAGATCACCACTTAGGCGGGTCACCTATAGAGTGATTGGAAACTGGTGTCTGCTTCCTATTATAGAACAGCACAGGAACTGTTATGTCCTTAACCTGTCCTCTATACTGAGGGTTCCTCCTTTAGCATAGAAACCTAAGATTTAAAGAGACATTAAACTCTCTCTTCCTTCTGCAGGTTGTGGACCTGTTTTCCTTCTGCTGCTGTCATCTTCTGTGGAAAGAAATGGTCTGATCTCTGGAAGCCATTTTGCTTATTCTAGGACCTTAGAGTAAGTCTGGGATTTATTCTTAGGCAAAAAGATATGTAGTGATAAAAAATAACCAACTTAACATTTTTCTATACTATTTATTACTCAAATATGTTTTCAAATTCTACCAATAACTTTTTTGATTGTGAAAATATCGTACAGAGGGTTTACAATTACATGGGCCAGGTAATGAGTACATTTCTTTTCAAGCATTGTAGCCTTCTCCTTTGTTTCCCCTTCCAATTCTTTCCCATCTCCCCCCTCCCGCCCCCAGCCAAAGTTGTAAAGTTTGTATTTTGACATAACGACTTGTACATCTCATTGCTGCAATGAGTCCACCTGTATCCCTAATTAAACGATTTGTTTTTTTCCCCTTCCCTTCCATAAATTATACCAACATCAAATACAGTGAAAGCACAGGTTATACCATGGGGAAGGGATATACAAAGCAACAAAGAAATCATCTTATAAATATGTTAGAAACAAACACAAGAAAGGAAGAACATTTGAATCCTTATCTTGGGGTTCATTTCACCTAATATCAATTTATCTGATCTTTTCCGCTTGTCTCAGAACTATACTAGTTATTGCAAATAAGGGAAACCATGGGACCTATATTTCTTTAGGCCTGGCTTACTTCACCTAATATAATTTTTTCCAAGTCTTTCCATTTCCTAACAAATGGGACAATGTCATTCTTTTTTTTTTTTTTTTTGGCGGTTGTAGGGCTTGAACTCTGGGACTGGGTGCTGTCCCTGTGTGTTTTATCTCAAGGAGAGAGCTCTACCACTTGAGCCACAGTGCCACTTCTGGTTTTCTAGTGGTTTATTGGAGATAATAGTCTCACAGACTTTCCTACCTGAGCTGGCTTTGAACCCTGATCCTCAAATCTCAGCCTTTCTGATGGAGTCAAAGAATTCCATTGTGTACATATACCACATGATCCATTCAACTACTAAGGGGTATCTGGGCTGGTTCCATATCTTAGCTATGGTATATAATGCTGCAACATAGTTGTGCTGGATGCTTAATATGTCTATCAATAATTCTTATTAGTAAGAGGCACTTAATTACCAGTCACATTCTCAACAGGGTCCCAAGAAAGGTATGTGTGCTGCTTGCCCATTCCCCAACCTCCCTCAGCCCAGGAGACAATCAGACGCAGTGGGGAGTCAAGTCAAATATGAACTTGTTTATTAACATGGAGCATGCCTTTTTTAACGCAAAAGAGTTCATGGGAGGGAAGGAAATAGAACCAACCAATCACTATAAAGGCCATTCCTTGTCATGCACCTAAGCTTCCATGAGTTGTTTACGCACTGAACATAAACAATTCTGGCTCCCCCCACTCAATTTCCTCTCAGGGCCAATTTTGCTGCCTGTGTTCCCCACAGTAACTTCCTCAGTCAGCTGTGTGAGAGAAGCCACAGCAAGTGTCCTGGGTACTCCAGTCTAACCTCTTGCCCAGGAAGGTGTGCCTCCCTGCTAGGCCACCAAATTGAACAAAGAATACTGCTTATATCTCAGATTACCGGCCAAAGCTATACATACCAAAGAAAGATGAGGACAAGAGTTGAGTTTGACTTGGGAACAATGCAGATGACAAAGAGGATTTCTAAGTTAATAGAAACAAAAGGAAATTTCCCTTTATTCATTTAGTACATTAAAAAGAGCTACTTTTCTCATTATCATTTAATTGTGGTTATATATACTTAGTACTAGCTTCTTGAAACTCTTTAAAAACTCTTTGACATGAACTCAGAAGTTCTATTGGTATCAGCTTGATATTTTATGAAAAAAATTAATTTTTATATTTTTAAAAATCTATTTTATTGCAAAGATACTGTACAGAGGGGTTATATTTACATTAGTAAATTGTATTTCTCATTGAAAATTGTTACCCACTCCATTGTTGTTCTCTCTCTAACCCTTCCCTCCACTCTTCCCCCCAAACCCCCCACAATGTTGTAAAGTTCACTCTGCCGTAGTGTACCCTGAGTATCATTGTTGCAATGCGTCATCTTTAGTATTTCTTTCAGCATTTTGTTATTTCACTTTCCTTCTCCCAATCAGATAAATACATATATAAGATGGAGTGTATCAGAATCAAAAACAGGAATTGCCAGGGATAAAACCAATTTGAAAAGAAAAAAATGAAATAAAGTAAGAAGAAAGAACTAGCTACAGTACTTTGGCTACATCAAGGTTCACAACTAAACAAAATAAGACCTGCTGTTTCAATATCTTGGCATTCAATTAGCATCATTTTGTCTGGTAATATATATGGTTGTAGCGCTTGAACTATTATAATCCTATGTCAGGACGAATTTAGGCTAATACTAATCACTGCAAATGAAGGAAATCATAGAGCCTATGTTTCTTTGGCCCAGGTTTACTTCATGTACTTCATGTAATATGATTTTTTTCAATGTCTTACCAATTGCTCATGAAAGGGACAATATCATTCTTTCTGACAGAAGCATAAAGTTCCCCTGTGTAAATATACCACATTTTCTTGACCCATTCATCTATTGAAGGGCAACTGGGTTGGTTCCATATCTTAGCTATTGTAAACAATGCTACAGTGAACATAGTTGTGCTGCTAGCTTATTGTGGTCCAGTTTGAAATCATTTGGATGAAAGCCAAGAGGTGGAATTGTTGGATCTTAGGGGAGTTCTATGTTTAATATTTTCAGGAGCCTCCATACTGCCACCCATTCCCACCAACATTATAGTACTGGTCCCATTTAGCCACAGCCCGGTCAGAATCTGTTATTATTTGTTCTCTTGATAATGGGTATTCTAGTTGGGGTGAGGTGGAATCCCAATGTGGTTTGGATTTGCATTTCTTTCATGACCAGTAATGCTGAGCATCCCCCTTCTCCTTTCTAGAGGCCACACGATTACAGGTTTCTAGCGTCTCACACAGGCATAGAAAGTTGTAATGTTGTGTGTTTTTAATTTTACATTCACTTTCTTGGAGAATACACTGACTCCTATAATAAAAGTTTATACTATTTCCCTTACTGAAAAATAATTAATTTTCAAAAACTGTAGAAAAAAATCTCTTTGTCAGGGTTCTCAGTGAATACTAAGGAAACTTTTTTACTGGGAAATTTTTATTTGATTGCTTTTTGTTATGTCACTTAAACACATGTTGGATTTGTGGTTTTCCCACCAAATCTTCAACAAACCAAAAGCTATGTTGTCTCATTGGATTTCGCTTCAAAAGTTAAAAAAAAATATTTTGACATATTTTTGATTTGATCTTTCATGGACTTTTGGCTCTTAGAATGTTAGTGGACCAGTACTCAGGCTTGAACTGAGGGTCTGGAAATCTTGCTTAGATTAATTTACTTAATGTTGTCACTCTGCTACTTTAACCAAAACTCCACTTCTTGCTAATTAATTGAAGATAAGAATCTTGCAGGTTTATTACCTTGGGTTGGCATCAAACTGTGATCCTCAGATCCCACCCTCCTGAGCAGCTAAGATTACAAGAATGATCCATACCGTGGATATATTGTGACCACTTTCAAACCTAAACAAGGGCAAAAAATTCTGAATCATATGTATATGGTTATTTATTTCAAAATTAGATAGTAAAATATAGACCTCTATTTTGTGTGTGTGTGTGTGTGTGTGTGTGTGTGTGTGTGTGTGTGTGATAATCTGCGGTTTTGAGCAAAGATTTCACCTAGGGCTTTTCACAGACTAGGCTATGCTGTACAGAAGGTTGAGACTAAAAGTGAGGTAAATGTTGTCATCATCCCAATCATCTACATCCCTTGCTAACCTTGGCATATCCTGTGGTGTTGTCATGGTTACTTTTTGTGTATGAGAGCCAGTACTAGAACTTGAATTCATGGCCTGGATGTCCCTTAGCTTTCTTTGTATGTTATGCTGCCACTCTGCCATTCGAATCACAGCCCTGCTTTCTGCCTTTAACTGGGTAACTGAAGGTAAGAGTTTTTTTTTCTCAAGTTGACTTTGAACTCATATCTCTGGGTTCTGAGTAGCTAGTTTTACATGCATGAGCTTCCAGTTCCTAGCGTTTCAGTATTAAGTTTACAAACTACATGCTCACACATTTCTTTTTTTTTTTTTTTTGGCGGTTGTGGGGCTTGAACTCTGGGCCTGGGCGCTGTCCCTCAGCTCTTCAGCTCAAGGCGAGCGCTCTACCACTTAAGCTACAGCACCACTTCCGGTTTTCTGGTGGTTTATTGGAGATAGGAGTCTCACGGTCTCTCCTGCCCGGGCTGGCTTTGAACCCCGATCCTCAGATCTCAGCCTCCTGAGTAGCTAGGATTACAGGTGTGAGCCTCCGGCGCCCGGCTTGCTCACACATTTCTTGCATTCAAAAATCTCACTTTCCAGGCTATCTGACAAGATGTGAAGAAATATAGTTGAGTGGATGTTACCAAATGGGCTTCTAGGCCATTAAGATCATTCTGATCGGTAACTTACCCTTCAGTCAGTGAGTTCATATTTCCCCTTTCACTCTGCTTTTTAAACTGGAACTCAGAGAAATGTTTTTGATACATCTTTCAAATATTATCTCCCAAACAGGATATATTATTTGAATGTATTTGATAATATTTCAGATGGGATAGTCCTGTGTGTCTGGATGTCTGTGGGCAGAGGCTGTCCACCTGGGCTTCATGGAACAGAGCTGATGCTTCCGGTGTGCTGGTTCCAGAGAGCAAGGTTTTCTTCCTAGCCAAGCTTTCAGTTGAGATCCTTTCATCTTAGACTGCTAATTAGCTAGGATAATAAGCATGAACCACCACCAATTGGCATGTTTTAGGAGTATTAGTTGCTTTTTATTCATATTTTTATTTCCTGGAAGGTTGATCAAGGCATTCTTATGATAAGGTGATTTGTATATACTCTGCCTATGCCATTTCTGAAATTCATTTCCTCAGTACTAGATAAATGAATTTGATCTAAAGCTAATAGTGTCGTTTTCCTTCTGAGATTATAGGTAGATTATTTAAATCTCTTATCCTTTGTTTTGACAAAGCAATCAGGATGTTTCTGTAAAACCCTACTTCTTGAGAGCATTATAGTTAGAAGGTATCATGTGCAAACTTTCTTATAGTCTCTGCTTTTTCAAATATGATTTTATTGTAAAAATACTGTACAGAGAGGTTACAGTTACATGAGCAAGGTAATGAGTATATTTCCTATCAAGTATAGTTACCTCCTCCTTTGTTTTTCCCCTATCATCCCTTCCCTCTCACCTCCAGAACTACACTCCTTCGCCTCCCCCCTCCCTGCCTAAATTATCAAGTTCATTTTTCAACATAGTGTCTTCTACATCTCATTGTTACAATGGGTCAACCTGTATCTCTAGTTAACATTTGGTTATTTCCCTTCCCCTCCCAAAGCTAGAAAAATGTACATACAAGATAAAGGATACCAACCTCAAATATAGTGAAAACAGGGGTTACACTGTGGGGGAGTAACATACAAAGAGACAAAAAAATTGCATAACTTATGTTAAAAGATTGGGTGGAAGAATGATGATTGTTGAATTAATTTGATAAATATTCTATAGTTTTTAATCATTAAGGCTTATTAACTCAAAGTGGGTTTTAAAAATATTCAGAATAGTGAACTTTCTCTTTCAATTTCATTGAAGAGTTGGAAGCGTATTGGTGTGAGCTCTTCTTTGAAGGCCATGTAGAATTCTGCTGTAAATCCTTCTGGTCCTGGGCTTTTCTTAGATGGGAGGTCTCTTATTGCTGTTTCTATTTCAATGCTTCATATGGGCCTGTTAAGTTGGTTTTACTCATCTTGGTTTAGTTATGGTATGTCGATATTTGCTAGGAAAAAGGTCCATTTCTGCCAAGTTCTCAAACTTAATATCAGAAAGGTTTGACTGAATTTATTTATTTGGGTGTGTTCTCTTCTTTTGCTGATAAGATTTGCTAGGGGTCTGTTAATTTTGTTAATTTTTTTGAAGAACCAACTCTTTGTTTTGTTGATTCTTTCTAGTTTTTTTTGGGATTCTAATTCGTTTAATTCTGATTTAAATTTAATTATTTCTTTCCATCTACTGGATTGAGATTTATCTTGCTGCTCTTTTCCAACGAGATTCAGGTGTCTTATTAAATTGTTGGTTTCAGATCTCTCCAATTTGTTGATGTAGGAAATAGAAAGACTTGGAAAAAATATTAAGTGAAGTAAGGCAGGCCCAAGAAACATATTTCTCATGCTTTCCCTTATTTGCAATAACTAGTATATGTCTGAGACAAGCAGACATGATCAAATTAAGTTGTTGTTAGGTGAAATGATCCCCAAGATAAGGACTCAAATGCTTTTTCTTTCTTATGATTATTTCTAACACATTTATAAGATGATTTATTTGTTGCTTTGTATATCTCTCCCCCACGGTATAACCACTGTTTTCACTGTATTTGATGTTGGTATAACTTGTGGAGAAGAAGGGAGAAAACAAATCGTTTAACTAGGGATACAGGTAAACCCATTGCAACAATGAGATGTCCAAGTTGTTCTGTCAAAAAATGAACTTTACAACTTTGCTGGGGGGATTGGGTGGAGGGTGGTGGAAGTAGTATGGGAAGAGATGGGACGGGGAAACCAAGGAGAAGCCAACAATGCTTGATAACAAATGTAGTCATTACCTTGCTCAGGTAATTGTAACCCCTCTGTACGGTATTTTCACCAAAAAAATTCAGAATAGTGGAATGTGGCTACTACTAAATTGATGTGTGTGTTTAGATGATCAGAATTCTGATGATTAATAAAAATATATCTTTAAATTTCCAGTGTTAGACTGCTATGCTAACTGGGAGGAGACATTGGAGATGCCAGGGCTTTGAAAGCTGTAATGAAGCAGAATATCAAGGGAGAGCATTTGCTAAGGATATAATTTCCAAGGTTCATACCAAATATATTGAACTAGAATGTTAAGTGGCAAATGACTGAGCACCAAATGTTATTTGTTGGCTTCTTTGTTTTATAAAGTCCAGGGATTTGAACCTATGGCCTGGGTGCTGTCCCTTAGTTTTTTCCTCAAGTCTACTGTTCTACCAGATGAACCACAGCTTCACATCCATATTTTTGGTGGTTAATTGGGGGATCAGTATTTCCAAATTTCCTCTTTGAGAATGCTTCAATCCTGATCCTCAGGTATCAGCCTCCTGAGTAGCTAGCATTCCAGTTATCAGCCACCAGAACCCTGCTAGAATCACATTTTAAAAGTATTCTCTAGGTGAATCAGATGTGTCTACCTACTATTTGAGCACTTTGGTTCCAGTGGGGCATGTCAGATTTAGAATAACATCAGAATTTTTCTTCTTTAACCCGCAGCATCCCATATCTAACTTATTCCTATCTTCATTTCTAATCTTTTTCTTCATTGTACCCTTCCATTTTTACTTAACAAGCAAGCGTGTCAGTGCTGTTTCCCTTTTCTGAAGCAAGTAACATCCATTCCCATCAATGGGGTTGTACTTGCTGTTCTTATTGCGTGGAGTACCTGCTTCGAGATAACTGCATGGATGGTGGCTCTTAGGTTAACTATCTCCTCCAGAGGGAAGTTGTCACAAAACCACCAACGTCATGTCTCTGATTTGTACAAATTATGATTTCTGGTTTTCATTTCAGCATGAATTTGAGGAGGAGAGAGCCACATTCACTTCTGTTTCTCCCACACATGTAATACTGCCTGGTCCTTAGTATGCAGGAGATCATCCTTCTCCAGCTCAATTTATTCTAGCTTCTGGTTAGCACAGCTCCTCACGCTGAAGTCTGGTGGCTAGAAGTCATTTCTTCTCATTCTTTGTGCTTGTCTGTGTCTCTGAATACACTGCAGGGTAAGATCAGTGCCTGAACCTAGTTGCTGCTATGGAAAGGTGGCTGTAACATCATAGAAGTTATGGCCATTGTTTTTTGAAGCTGTGTGAGAACACCCATCCCCACACAATTTCTCCAAGGCAGGTGTCTCCCATGCCCAGAAGTGCATTCTATAATTCGGCAAACTATAACTCCCTCCATGATGCACACAGTGTATATTTCCATTTCCTTAAAAAAAAAAGAAAAATTCAGACATACCTTTGATGATTTGTCATTGAATCACTAAAACAGAGTATATAATTTTATGTATTTGTAAGTCTTTGTCCATCTCTCAGCCCTTGGCATATTTCCATGTGTTTGCAGTTTGGGAAGGGAAATAAGGTTTAATTCAGCATATGCCACGCCGACTCCAGTGGAGTCTGCTTAGCATGGGAAACCATCTATCAGACAAAGATAGGGGCTTCAGAGACCTATCTCTGAGTTTTGGGACTTCACCGAAGTCTACCTCAGAGAATGGGGCTTTACAGAAACCTATCTCCAAGTTTTGGGACTTCACCGAAATCTACCTCAGATAATAGGGCTTCTAAGAGGCCTACTCCTGGAAAAAGGCTGGCAAACTCCTAGGAAAGATGTGTTTCTGTCTTTCTTTTCCTCACTGTATAAGAGTGCCTATTAATCTTTTACTCTTTCTGCTGTTCATTGTACTTACTCATTGTCAACGTTCCCTTATTCAAAGCTCTTTCTTAAGAGTGTTAACGACTCCAATATCTGATGAGTGTCTTAAAAATATGACTAACTCACCAGAGTTAAGTGCTATCCTGGAAACCCCTCTTATGGAGGCTAGTAGACAAGCCATAAGCAAATATAAAAGTATTGTGGGTTTCACAAAGTCACTTCAGCAGAAGCAATTGTTTGTAAGAGACTTACAAGAAGCTGTAGGGCGGCTAGAACAGAAAGAATGTATGGCAATTGCTGAGATAACTACTTAGGAGAAAGAAGTTCCTGTTACTCTCTTTCATTTACTAAGAGACTTGCTAGATCTAGGCCTCCGTGACCTTACTATTAAAGAAGGAACAGGAAAGATCTTATGGGACAATTAAGGCCTCTATAGAAATAAGGTAATGGTTAGATGGTGACAAACGTCGAAACCCATTATATTTTTTAGAAATAAGCTGGAAACAAGTGCCTTTCAGGCGACCAGCTGTTGACCGTCCAAGAACGAAGCCTTGCAGCAAGATTGTGTAACCTTTTGCCCTTTCTTACGGAGACTTTTTGCTATAAAAGTTTGTTATCCTCTGAATTAAATCGCACTCAGCACTCAGCACTCAGCACTCAGCATCCACTCCTAATGTGTGTGAGTTGTCTGTTTGCCATCTCCCCGTCCTATTCCAGGTTCCTCCCCTAGGTGTCCTCCTTAGTCCTGACAGAACCCCGGTCCGCGGCAAGCATAGTTAGAAACACTTTTGGAGGGAATACCAGCTTTTCCTCCAATGTTCTACAGATGGCCATCTTGGTACAGGAACTGAGTAGACTGTCATAGGATAAGAGGCTTGTCCTGATTTGTACTGACTTTCCTCTTGGGTCAGGGAGTATGATCCCACTGCATGTGTGGCTCTGTTACACCGGAGGGCCCAGGCCTCCTCTCAAAATCTAATGCCATGGGGGTAAGAGAGACTAAAACTCAGAACCCAGTTTCCCACATCACTAGGATTACAGGCCTGAGTCTTATGTACTCAATTCATACCTGTTTTTTATACATAATGTAGTCAGTTTCATTATATTTACTTCATAGATATACAAATATATGTATATATTTATTCATCTATTTATAATCAGTTATATCTAGAAACACACAAATACATATTCACATAATTATAATCTGTTATATTACCACTTTCCCCAATAATGATTTACACTAATGTTTTGTAAAAAAAAACCCAAGACTGAAAATGTTAAATGACGTTGTATTATGAGAAAAACATATTCAATCTTATATATCATATAATATACTACTTATAATGTAAAGAACATAACAAGTATTTACATGTAACTGATTTTATTTTGGATTTTTGTGTAGGGAGCCGAGGCGAGACTCTGCCCACTCCCTTGCAGTTTTGAGGATTACCACTCCAGAAGGTGCTTGGCGGGACGCCTGGGCTGTGCGCGTGCGCGAGCCCGGTAGTGTCCCCAGCCAATCCCATGACACCTGGTGATGGTAAAAGGCAGGCGACCAACAATAGAAAAGACCCGTGTTCGAATTCCCTATATAAGCGGCTGTGTTTCGGGTGCACGCTCTCTCGCGCCCAAGCTCTCCTACAACTAAAAGGCTCTCCAATAAAGCGTGATCTGAGAAGACTCCTGGTGTGGTGGTCGTTCTTCCTCGCTGGTCGAGTAGACGGTCGTTACAACTGGTGCTGAAACCCTGGAACGAACCTGGGACGGGACCCGCGCGAGAGGCCGAATTGGAGCCAGAACTCAACACGCGGAGAGGAGACGTTGGTAAATATCCCCCAGTATGCTGTTCACTGTAGATTTAGATATTTATTGGTTGCTTGCATTGCTTCTTCCCTTGTGGCTTGTCTTTTTGATGGTGCGCAGTTGCCTCGAGGAGGGAGGGTTTGATTTAATCCAGGAAGGACGCAAAGTACTAACGCAGCATCAGGATAGTCTATCAGAGTCAGTATACAGTAATGGGGAGGAAAAGAGGCCTAAAAGAAAAAGGGATAAAAGACAGAAGGATCCTAAAGAATTAAAGCGAGAGGGGCTGCAGCCCTCACAAAAGGAGAAGGGTTTCAGAGAGGAGGGGGTCTCAAGGAGACTCCCTTGCCCTTCTTTAAGAGCAAACCGGTTCTCAGCCCTACACGTGGAAGGGCGGGACCAACAATATAGTAATCTTGTGAGTGACTCAGAGGAAGAAATGTTAGAGGAGGAGGGAGAGCAGCTCGATCCAGCTGATAGTGAAGAGTTAGAAGAGGCTGCGGCGGAGCACGTGGCAGACAGATATGGAGGGTGGCGCCCCCTAGGGGTGGGAGTACCGCAACAGCCAGGGAGAGGAAACGGAGCTGGCCCTCACCCGTCGGCCCCCCCCCCCCCCGCCGTGCCCGCCGGCAGGGAAGTCACTTTATTAAAGAAAATACCTGGTCGCAGCTGGCAGCTGCTTTCCCAGTTTTTGAAAATCCGATTACTGCTGAAAGAAATTTTGAGCCGGTTTCCTACTCCCAGCTTAAGGATTTAGTTGAGGCAGTCCGGACTTATGGAGTGACGGCTAATTATACCACTGCCTTGCTCCGAAGACTGACCTTCAATGCCATGACGCCCACGGACTGGTTTGAGGTAGCCCGTACCTGCCTTAATCATGGGCAGTACCTCGATCTCCGGTCTATTGTTCAAGACAAGGCTCAAGCCCAATACAGACAAAATGTCCGTGACGGGCACCCGGACTGGACCGTAGACATGCTTCTCGGGCAGGGAATCTACTCGGTAGACCAGACAGGATATCCCTTTGAAGTATACCGCCAGGTAAACGAGGTTTTTTACATGTCCTGGCGAGCCCTCCCAAACAAGGGAGAGGTGGCTGGCAATCTAACAAAAATCATGCAGGCCCCTAATGAGCCATTTTCTGATTTTGTTGCCCGTATGCTAGAGACAGCCGAGCGGGTGTTAGGAAATCTGGAAACAGCCATGCCATTTGTACAACAAATCATTTTTGAACAAAGCACCAAGGAATGTCAGAGGGCAATTACCCCAGTAAGAACCCAAAGCCTAGAAGCTTGGTTAAAAGCCTGCAGAGAAGTAGGTGGCCCCCTGACCAATGCGGGGCTGGCAGCTGCTGTCTTGTCGGCTGCCGGGGCCGCAAAAGATAGTAAAGGAAAAGGGTATTTCCGGTGTGGTCAGTTGGGACATTTTAGACAGCAATGCCCACAAAATGGTGGTCCTGCACAAAACTTACCCAGGCCACCAAGGACTCCAGGAGTGTGTCCTCGTTGTAAAAAGGGAAAGCATTGGGTCAACGAATGCAGGTCAGTTAGAGACATCAATGGACATTTTATCCCCCAAATTACTCCAAACACTAATTCGGAACAGGAGCCAAAAAATGGAGAGAAGGGCCCTCGTCCCCAGGGCCCGAAAGTTTATGGGGCATTTCAGACTCTGGCTCCCGGACAGCACCTGCTACAACCCCCCAGCCAAGAAGAGCAACCTCAGGCTCCGCAGGGTTGGACCTCTGTGCTACCTCCGGACGGGTATTAACACAGCAGATGGGAGTCCAGATTGTGGAGACAGACATGACAGGACCCCTAGATGAAGGCACTGTAGGAATAGTTTTAGGACGCTCCTCCTCCACAATGAGAGGATTAATAATTTTCCCGGGAGTAATTGACCCTGACTATACGGGGACTATCAAGGTCCTCTGCCATGTCCCCCATGGAGTGGTGTCCATTTCTCCCGGGGATAGAATTGCACAGCTCCTGCTTTTGCCTTCTCTTCATGGCAACTTCCCTGCTAAGGAGATAGAGAGAGGAGATAAAGGGCTAGGCTCCACTGGAGTCGACCTTACATGCCTGTCCATAACTTTAGACCAAAGACCCATGTTAACTCTCCAAGTAGAAGGGAAAAGATTTGAGGGACTGGTGGATACAGGGGCAGATCGAAGCATCATCCAAAGAGGGGAGTGGCCAAAGCAATGGCCAACTCAGAAATCCTCCCAGACCTTGCAAGGGCTGGGCTATGCTGATGCCCCACAGTTAAGTGCAAAAGAATTGACTTGGAGAACAGACGAAGGCCAGGTTGGAAAAATGCAGCCATTTGTGGTAGACGTCCCTGTCAATCTTTGGGGAAGAGATGTGCAGCAACAGCTAAAGTTAACTTTAACTAATGATTATTCTGAGGCCAGTCAGAATATGATGAAACAGCAAGGATTTGTGCCAGCCTTGGGGCTTGGTCGGCGTCTCCAAGGACGCAAGGAGCCGATAGAGCCACTTCCTAAACAGGACAGGAAGGGTTTGGGTTTTTCTTAGGGGCCTCTGAAAACAAAGCTTCCACTGAAGGTGTGGTACCCATACCTTGGTTAACGCAAAAGGCGGTGTGGGTTCCTCAGTGGCCCCTCTCTCGAGAAAAATTGGAAGCGGCTCAAACTCTTGTCCAGGAACAACTGCAGCTGGGGCATGTTGAGCCTTCAGTGTCATCTTGGAATACCCCAATTTTTGTTATCAAAAAGGCCTCCGGAAAATGGAGATTATTACATGACCTTAGAGCAGTAAATGCCCAGATGCAAATTATGGGACCCATCCAAAGGGGACTTCCACTGCTGTCTGCGTTACCTAGGGAGTGGCCTATTCTGGCCTTAGACATTAAGGATTGCTTTTTTTCCATACCTCTTTATGAAAAGGATAGGGAGCGCTTTGCCTTTACTTTGCCCTCGGTTAATCATGAAACCCCGGATGCTCGCTATCAGTGGAAAGTTCTCCCCCAAGGGATGGCTAATAGCCCAACAATTTGTCAATTGTTCGTGGGGACTGCATTAACCCCTGTTAGGGAAAAATTTCCAAAAGTACGGATTGTCCATTATATGGATGATATCTTGTTGGCTGCTCCCTCGGTAGAGACTCTTCATAAAGTGTTTGGGCAGGTAAAGGAGACCTTAGCTAATAAAGGATTAATTATTGCCCCTGAGAAGGTTCAGCAGACTAGTGTTGTTCAATTTCTGGGAACCATTGTTTCCCCTACTGAGATTAAACCACAAAAACTTTCCATTCGAACTGGTCATCTTAAAACACTTAATGATTTTCAGCAATTGGCAGGAGATATTAATTGGATAAGGGGGTTTCTTAATCTCCCTCGGTCAGAGTTGTTACCTTTATTTGCTATTTTGGAGGGCGACCCTGAAGTCACCTCCTCTAGATCCCTGACACCTTTAGCACTAAATTCCCTACAAAAGGTTGAGGCAGCTTTGTCTAGGGCTCAACTTTCACGGGTTGATTTAAAATTACCTATTGATTTATGTATATTAAAAACAAAAAATTATCCCACGGGGGTTCTTTGGCAAAATGGCCCCTTATTGTGGCTCCACGGCAATTCTGTGGGAGCAAAAACTGTTCAATATTTTCCTGAATTAGTGGCTAAACAGGCAATTTTGGGTATGAAGTATTGTTTAATGCACTTTACAAAAATTCCAGATAAATTAATTATTCCATACACCCGTGAGCAAGTTGAAATTTTAGCAGCCACAATGGATATGTGGGCAATTCTTGTTTGCTCATTTCCAAATGTAATTGATAATCATTATCCTAAGCATCCTCTGCTTGCCATAGTTAACAAAAATTTAGTGTATTTTCCTGTTGTCACTTCAAAGGAGCCCTTGGTTGATGCTCTAACCATCTTTACGGATGGATCAAAATCTGGACAAGGTGCCTTTTTTGTTCAAGGACACAAACAGCCGGTAGTTTTTAATTTTCGGCCGAATGTCCCGCAGGCTGTTGTTTAATTGTGCTTGAAGTTTTTAAAAGATTTGATCAACCTTTTAACTTATTTTCTGATTCATTATATGTTGTAAATGCCGTTGCTTCTCTTGAAGTTGCTGCTTCAGTTAAGCAGGCCAGTACAATTTCTAATGTTTTGTTACAGATTCAATCCCTTATCTTAAACAGAAAACATCCTTTTTATATTGGACATATTCGTGCCCACTCCATGTTGCCAGGCCCGATGGCAAAGTGTAATGATTTGGTGGACCAGGCAACTCGGGCTGTGGCTCTGGTCGCTGCTGATCCTGTAGAATTGGCAAAAGACTTTCATAGATTGTATCATGTACCTGCTAATACCCTTAGGAAAAGATATAATTTGTCCAGGCATGTGGCAAGAGATATTGTTAAAGCCTGTAAATCTTGTGTTACCTTTCTTCATCCTCCCCATGTGGGGGTAAACCCCAGGGGGTTGAGACCAAACGCCCTATGGCAAATGGATGTTACTCATCTGACGGAATTTGGTAAGTTGAAATATTTACATGTGTCTGTGGACACCTTTTCCGGTGTCATTCATGCCACACCTTTGGCAGGAGAAAAGGTGTCTCACGTCAGAATACACTGCTTAGAAGCTTGGGCAGCTTGGGGAAAGCCCCTTAGACTCAAGACGGATAATGGCCCTGCTTATACTTCCCATGGTTTTCGTGCCTTTTGCGCACAAATGCAGGTTGCCCACACCACCGGATTGCCCTACAATCCTCAAGGACAAGGTATAGTGGAAAGAGCTAATAGAAGCATAAAAGAAATGCTTCAAAAACAAAAAGGGGGAGTTGCTGAGTCCGCGTCCCCCAGGGAAAGACTTTCTCTTGCGCTCTTTACCCTTAATTTTTTAATTCTAAATGACAACGATCAGTCTGCCGCAGATCGGCATATGACAAGAGACTCCATGGATACTAAAGACATGGTTATGTGGAAGGATGTTATTAATAATAAATGGTATGGACCGGATCCGGTAATAACGAGATCCAGGGGAGCTGTTTGTGTTTTTCCACAGAGTCAAGAAGTACCTCACTGGGTGCCAACGAGACTGACCAGGCCGGTGGAGACTGCAGAAAAACCCCCTCTTGAAGATGCAGCTGATCTTCTTGCTGTTAGCAACAGTGCTAATAGCAATCCCTGTGATAGCTAAACCAATGATGCTGTGGGCTGTTACAATTTACTGACTGGATTGCCTCTGTGGTGTCCTTTGTCAAAGAGCGGGTGGGAGTCGGAATGTTTTTAGCCTGCTGCTTGGGAGGATGCGTGGTCTGCCTATGGTTGGTCTGTCGCCTTCGAGCCCAAACCAGAAGGGACAAGGTTGTTATCTTGCAAGCATTAGCCACTTTGGAGAGTGGATCCTCACCCCAGATCTGGCTGTCGGCCCTAAGAGGCAGTTAAGCCTTACCATTCTGCATAGCCTTAGCACCCCGAGGGATCAGGGGATCCCATTGCACCGGGACAGGTATGCAATTTGCAATTTGGGACAGGGTGCCAGGCAAGTGCACTGCACTTGAGGGTACCATCTCCTCAAGAAGAGCATGCTGGGTAGCAAGTGGGTTGATGCCCAAGATCCCACCTCTGCAAAAAAGGCATCTGACGGGCCTGGTCATCACTGGGGAAGGCGCCCCTCAGGCGAAGGCCAGTGCAAGGTCCTCTCATTAATGTCTTAGACAGAGGCCCAACCTCTACTCTTACCTGTTGCCATAAAACAAAGAAGGGGGAACTGTAGGGAGCCGAGGCGAGACTCCGCCCACTCCCTTGCAGTTTTGAGGATTACCACTCCAGACGGTGCTTGGCGGGACGCCTGGGCTGTGCGCGTGCGCGAGCCCGGTAGTGTCCCCAGCCAATCCCATGACACCTGGTGACGGTAAAAGGCAGGCGACCAACAATAGAAAAGACCTGTGTTCGAATTCCCTATATAAGCGGCTGTGTTTCGGGTGCACGCTCTCTCGCGCCCAAGCTCTCCTACAACTAAAAGGCTCTCCAATAAAACGTGATCTGAGAAGACTCCTGGTGTGGTGGTCGTTCTTCCTCGCTGGTCGAGTAGACGGTCGTTACATTTTTGGTTGCTGATTTTGTCTTTGTCCATGTATATAAGCCTTCTTTCTTCTATTGATGATGGCTTTTACTTTCCAGTATAGATATTTCCTATGTATTTTGACAAATATTTTCAGCCCTCAGTAGAGTTTTGATATTATTGGAGCCAAATTTTTCGATATTTCCCAAATCATAATGAATGTGTATACAGACTTGACTCACTGTTGGAAGAGAGTCAAACATACCACTATACGTATTGTAGCATTTGTCCCAATTGACAGATGAGATTCTAGGACATCTGATCTGTTATGTCCTAGAGCTTTTGTAGGCACTTTATCATCCCATGCAGGCATGGGCTGACTTCCTTGACACTCCCTGTGCATTTAATAGTCCCCTTTATATCCAGTAGGCTCTCTTGTACAGCCCACTGTCACTCTGTGTTTTTCCACACACAGAACACATGTGCATGGTGCTTTAGATTGTAGGTTGAAAAAAATATATTTAAGGTTCAAAATTGTATAACATAAATATTTTAATAACGTTAGAAAAATAAGTAGAATGAACATCTTACAACAATCACGACAAAAAGAAAAATAAAGATTTTCCCAATTAGAGGGGAAGGAATCTCTAAATATAGATTGGCCTCTAAGTTCCTTCAGGCAGAACTTCTGCCTCAGAGTCTTCCAAGGGATCTCAATAAAGACAGGATTTTCTTCCTGAATGGAGAAGGGATGGATTCCAATTTCGAAATTGGAAATTGGATCCCCTCTAGCAGGCCAGATTGGACTGGATATTCTGTGAGGACAGATTCCCTTTCCTCAACTGAATTTAGTCTTTGGACCTCACTATTGGTTTTCCTGAACATAGACTGGGGTCATTTTCCATTAACACACATTTATCCTGCACACCAAGACCAGTGTTTTTTGACTGGTTTGGAAATGATCTAGGTGAATTGTAAACATCAATGGAAGACATTCTGGATCATCTTATTCCTTGGTGGTATATGCAGGTACACCTGCATCACATGTGGGATTCAGAACCAGTGGTATGTCCACAAGACTCAAAACCTGTTTAGGCCTTTCTACAAATTGAAAAAACCCTCTATGTTCATGTGTTTTCTGGAGTCCAGTGATGGTTTCCGATCTCCATCACAGTAATCATAGGCAACATATATGAAGGGTTCTTTATCTGGAGTTTAGCAAGTACTTCTCTATTGTGGTGCAAACCTGAGAATAAAAATAGGTACAGGAGTCTTAGCGTAGACTCTAGAAGTTAAGGTGTGACTAAACTTCTATGAGGATCTAATGGGGGAAGCTGTAGAAATTGAATTTGGAATCACCACTGATGAGAAGACAATGTCCTAATAAGTGGTTACATCCGATTTCTTTCAAAAGGAGAACAGACATTACCTGGCAGAGAATAACATAAAAGGATATTTTGCCAAGCAGGGTAGTACTAAGGGCTCTTGGCCAATCAGGCCCACCCCTACAGACCTAGGTTCCATCCCTACTCACAAGCTCTGAGGCATCTAAACAAGGACTTCTTGCTCTTTTTCTTGATCTCATTGGTCATGCATTGCTCCAGCTGGTCCAGAAGAATATGTAAGTGGAAGAGCAGGTCTGAGGAGGGCATGTTGAGCTTGACATACTGTGTAAATTTTTTCAGGGTGTCAATGTCCTTGTGCTCATAGAAATCATCAGGGTAGAAGTCCATCCACATAGTGAAGATGGAACAAACGATGCTGTTGGCAGATTGTTGACAAGGAAAATGAGAGTCTGCCCTCCCATCCTGAGTCTTCTACTATGGACCCTTTCTGTTAGTACTTGCATTTTGGCAAGACTTGCATGTTGGGAAGTGCAAGAGACTCTTTAAAGCAGGATGTTTCTCAAAACCAAAGTAATCATTGCCCATTTGTTAAGAAATGGAAAGACTTGTAAAAAATTATATTAAGTGAAGTAAGCCAGGCCCACAGAAACATAGGTCCCATGGTTTCCCTTATTTGCAATAATTAGTACATGTATGAGACAAGCCAAAATGGTTAGATAAGTGCATATTAGGCAAAATGAACTCCAAGATAAGGACTCAAATATTTTTTTTCTTTCTTGCTATTGTTTCTAAGATGATTTATAAGATGTTTATAAGATGATTTCTTTGTTGCTTTGTATGTTCCTCCCCCTATGGCATAACCCCTGTTTTCACTGTATTTGATGTTGGTATAATTTGTGGAGGGGACGGGAGAAAACAATTTTTTTTTGTCTGTCGTGGGGCTTGAACTCTGGGCCTGGGCACTGTCCTTCAGCTCTTCAGCTCAAGGCGAGCGCTCTACCACTTGAGCTACAGTGCCACTTCCGGTTTTCTGGTGGTTTACTGGAGATAGGAGTCTCAAGGTCTCTCCTGCCCGGGCTGGCTTTGAACTGCGATCCTCAGATCTCAGCCTCCTGAGTAGCTAGGATTACAGGCGTGAGCCACCAGCGCCCGACTAGAAAACAAATTTTTTAAATAGGGATACAGGTGGACCCATTGCAGCAATGAGATGTACAAGATGTTATGTCAAAAAATAATCAATGAAAAACCTTCAAAAATCAGTTTGCAATTTCCAATCTCTGGATAAGAACTTCAGATACAACATTGCCTAAGATTTTGTGCATGTATAATGTGTCTGGGAGTATTGTGTATATGTGTGAATGTGTGTCTGTTTATATGTGTGTTTTAGGGCTTGAACTAAGGGGTATATGACAATCCTGAGCATCTTGCCCTTGAATCTAGTGCTCTACCAATTGTGCCACAATTCCATTGCTCCTCTTGAAGTTTTTTGTAGTGACCTGGATAGATGATATTCATAAAATTTCCTGTGCAGGCTGTCTGAATTAAATCTCAGGTCTCAGCCTTCTAATTATTTAGAGTTATAATTATGAGCCTCCCGAAAAAAGCAATTTTACCAGCGACAGTGGAGTGAGAAAGCTTTGTTACTAGAGCAAGTTTCAGTCCAGCTTCACAAAACTCTATATAAAAAAAACAGCAACAGTAAAACCCTATATAAAATATAATAATAAAAAAGATATAATTAGAATACAATTTAGTGATAGAGTCTGCTACCATAACTTTCAGGAAACCTTCGCCTTAATGATTTAGAATCATAAAATCAAACAAAATGAGATAATTTTTAGTAGACCATGACTTTTTAATTCTATCTTATGGTAATTTCAAAACAAAAGGAACAGGAAAAATATTCATATTTATAAGGAGAATGTAAAGAAGATAAAAGATGGCAGATTATGAAATGGAAATTTTACATTGCAGGAAAATTATTGTCTGGTACTGTCATGGTGAATATATGATAATATTCTTCAGAGCAGCAATACATAAATATATATGTAATACACATAGTCAAGGTTGTCCCTATCTCTATCAACTTCTAGTACATATTATCAATGAATTCATGTTTATGGTATATTCCAAAATAACTAGCAGAGTCAGGAGGTTACATTAGATTCAATGTTTTAGGAGATAAACATGCTAATTATATTGGTCTGATTATTCTATATACTAAACAGGTAGTATGTTATCATTGTACTCCCTAAGTATGTACAAACACTATATCAAAGTGAAACAGAATACAAAAAGATTTTTGAAGGCATTTGCCTGTAAAGCTAGCTATTTTGGACATCAGTTCAAGACCAGTGTACTTTTACCTGCAACGCTCCTCAACCACTGACTATGTTTGATAGAATACATCTATCATCCCAGGTCCATGGGCAGGCTGAGAGCAGGAGGATTTCAATTTCATGCCATTCTAGGCAAGAACTTCCACATGGCTTCATCTCAACCAAAGAATGTTCAACACTGGTTAGCACCTATCAACCGCACCTAGGGAAAAATAAAAATAAGTGCATTGTAGAACCAGAAATAAACAATATTAAAACATGCCAATTCAAACCATCATAAACAAGACATACCTACTGTTTGTTTCTCATACCTATAATAATTCTAACTATAGCTATGATTACAAATGTGAGCCAGAGGCGCTAAGCAATTCATCATTTTAAAAATGACTATTTGAAACCAGGTGCCAATGGCTCAGGCCTGTAATCCCAGCTACTGACGAGGCTATGATCTGAGGATCGCTGTTCATAGCCAGCCCAGGGAGAAAAGTCCCCATAAGATTCTTATCTCCAACTAAAAACAGAAGTGGCTCTGTGGCTCAAGTGGTAGAGTGCTAACTAATTTGAGCACAGAGTCTCAGCAAGTGTGCACAGGCCCCACAAGATTTCAAGCCCCACAACCAATAAAAATAAATAAATAAGCATTTAAATATCTGAGTTTATTGTGAATTTATAAAATGACATCTGTGGTATGCAATTCTACAGACTACTACAGATTTCATTATATTTGTAATTAGAAAAAGTAGCAGCACTTCAATAAAGGACACTTTTTCATAAACTAGGGCAGAATGTTTTCTAATTAGAGGAAATTGCTGGACTCATATATACTATTTTTTGTTGGTTTTTGTTTTGTTTTAAGAACAGGATAAGAACCTCATTTCTGCCAATGGCCATTTGAATATGTATAACATCATTCACAGGCCATGCAGAATTAACAGCAAAGACAGACAGGACACAGTCCACTGGCAATAAACCTACATGTCTGTATGCCATGTACCAAATTATTTTGTTTAGCTTATGTGTCCCTATACCTGCCTTCCTCAAAATACAAGCATGTTCCACCAATTCAGATTTGAGCCAGGCAATATGTAGTGTTAGTGCCAAGAGTTGAAGAAAATTGTGACAGAGCAGGAAGTATGAAACCACCATTTTAGTAGATGGACAATGGGGGCTCAGGCCTATAATCCTAGCTACTCAGGAGGCTGATGATCACAGTTTAAAGCCAAATGGAATGAGAAAATCTGTAAGACTCTTCTCTCCAATTAACAACCAAAAAATCATCAAGGGAGCTGTGGCTAAGGAGGTAGAGTAGCCTGCATTACAAAAACTCAGGGGCAGCACCCAAGCCCTGATTTCAAACTGAAGGTGAGGCACATAAACAAAAGCAATACACAACAACAAAAAAACAGAAATTTGGAGAAAGCTCAGGAAAGGATGGCATTGTCTACAAGACAAATGTACACGTTACATTAATTGTGAAATGGTCACCTCTCTGTACACACCTTAGCAACAATTACATTTAAAAAATATCTGAGAAATCAAGAAGTCATGGTACATGATGAGGTGCATCTGCTTTCCAGAATTTGAAAGTCCAATCATCTGACTTGGTGGCACACAGGTTGAATTGCCCAGCTTGATGAGAAAATATGAAGCCAGAGATCCTTTCAGATTGTCCCACCAACTCTTCTATGACTTTAAGCAAAAAAAAAAAAAAAGAAGAAGAAGCAAAATAGACTTTAAGGTTAATTAAAGATTAAGGTTAACTACAGATGCCAAGAATTATACTGTTAAATGATGAGTGAGCAGATATTCTTTGTAGATACTGAAGTCATATGTGTCATAAAAATATCCAGGGGAAAAATATCCACGGATTCATAACTAGAAACTCCAAAGTGTCAAGTATATTAATTAGATAGGTTTCATTAGGGAGACGATGAAGATAATACCACGCTGTATTCAGTCAGGTAATGTATTTTATTTACCAAACTGCTGCCACCCCCATGCATGGTGGAGAGACGTGCCAGAAAAAAGGGTGACCCAACCACTTGCCAGGACTTATCTAGGCCAGGGACTGAATGAGGTGTGGCCAGGCAGGGGAAAAGTGTGGCTACACTGGATCTGGATGTGACCACAGGGCCGGGGACTCTCCTCTGGTCAGATACCTAGGTAACACGGATAAACTGTGAAAACTTAGGCAAGATGTAGGGAGGCTGCAGGCAGACCTATTACCAAATATAGATCCTACCTCTACCACGTGACTCCTCAATCCAAACTATTCATTCTCAATAAATTTCTTTCTTTCTTTCTTTGTTTCTTTGTTTCTTTGTTTCTTTGTTTCTTTCTTTCTTTCTTTCTTTCTTTCTTTCTTTCTTCCCTCCTTCCTTCCTTCCTTCCTTTCTTTCTTTCTTTGTTTCTTTGTTTCTTTGTTTCTTTGTTTGTTTGTTTCTTTCCTCCTTCCTTCCTTCCTTCCTTCCTTCCTTCCTTCCTTCCTTCCTTCCTTCCTTTCTTTCTTTCTTCTTGTCTGTTTCTCTCTCTTTCTTTTTATTTCTCTTTCTGTCTTTCTTTCTTTGTCTTTCAGTCTTTCTTTCTAGGCAGAGAATTAGCCTCTTGTGTTGCTGAGATTAATAGCATGTTTCACCATGATCTACTTGTTTGTTGAGATTGAGACTACATAAATTTTTGTTAGGATATGTTGAAATTGTGATGTATTTATTTCTGATTGCTAACAGTGACTATAGATGTGAGCCAGTACATCAAACCATTCAACGACCTTTATCCTACATGCAAGACATGGTTTGTTTTCCCAAATGACATACAAGTTGACAGACAGAAAAAGTAAGTCCTTAATTCTGGTCAAGAGGTGTTTTTAATGTGAAACAAAATTACTAATCAAAATATCTGACTAGGACAATTATACTTTCAAACTTACTCTACATTTTAATGTCAAATCACCTATATTAGCATTAATGCCAGAGCTTAACTCAACTTGCCCTATATCATTTATTTCTGTCATATATTCTAGAAGTAGGCAGAACAGGAGCTCACAATAATAACTAAAGGTAGAATTTGAGAGCATCTCAGTTTAGAATCAGTCTAGGAAGAAAAGTATCACCTATATCACCCTACTAGCTAGGGATATTGTAATGCAATCATGATTCGGGCTACATGGCAGACATAAGTAATTAGGAGTATAAAATCTTTTGGACAGGGTGCAAAAATTGCTAATCTATGAGTAAAGTAACTCAAACAAAAAAGGATTGGTGGACTGACTCAAGTGGTGGAGTACCTGTCTAGCAAACACAACATCAAAATGCAAATCAACTTCCTAAAGTTAAAATAAGAAAAGGAAAGGAAAGAAAGAGCAACTCATAATGAGTATGTGTTCAATGTAAAGATTTACACTACATTATTGTAGTAATAAATGCCATCATTGATCTCTAGGGACAGGCACATTTTGTGTCAGGCCTAAATGAAAACTATAACACACTATATACAAAGCTTTAGTAAAACATAGTTCTTGCTTACAATGGTGAGCATTTAAGTTTGCATGTGCAGTAGTATTGAAGCCGTGTGGAGGTGTGTAGAAGTCTATCCTTCTGATGAACTTGCCATGATGAAATTGCCTAACCATACAGTTCACTGGACAGATCCTGCTTATATATATACATATACATATATATATATGTATATATGTACATACATATATTCATACATGTTTATATACATATGTATATTTAGTGACATGTAAGCAAAAATAAAATTTGCAATGAATAAATTTGAAAAACAGATAATTTTCCCAAAGACTTATTTTACCTAAATGAATTCATTTCTTAAAGTCTCCAATGCTATATCACACTTAACATAGTTGCTGATCCCTTTCAACTTTTTTATGATATTGTTTTTCTTTGGTTTTCAGATGAAAAAACCCTGCCATTAAATATACTTTAATGAAATTCCTGTCCTTAGAAAATGAAAGTCAGGTTGTGCCTTCCTGTGTCATCAATTTTTTTTTATTCTTTCAAGTATATATTCTCAGACTTAGACCTGTCGATCTCTCTCATTCTCTTCCAATAGTACCTTATTGGTAGGAGAAAATGAAGGATCATTCTGTTACTTTGGGAGCTTCTGTTATTAGTCACTGTAATAAGGATTATGAAAATGGAACTCTGAACTTATTTAGAGAGATGACTTGAAAGTTACCTTTCTACACATTCATGCTCCTCATTCAACTAAATCACAGAATTTAAAATAAGTAACATTTTAGCTGGTCGCCAGTAGCTCATAATTACAATCCTAGGTATTCAGGAGGCTGAGATCTGAGGATGGTGGATCAAAACTAATCCTGGTAAGAAATCAGTGAGACTCTTACCTCCAAGTAACCACCAGAAAACCAGAAGTGGCACTGAAGTTCAAGTGGTAAAGCTCTAGCCATGATCTGAAGAGCTCAGGGACAGCACACACACCCAGAGTTCAAGATCCATGACTGACAAAAAAAAGTAAAAAAGGGGGGGAAAGTATCATTTGAAGGCTAATATTCACATATACACAAAATTGTCTAGAAATATAACTATACCTTATAATATCTTACCAAGCTGATAATGCGAATAATTATTTGCCGTGTAAGGCAGCAACTTTACGCATTTTCACACAACATATAACTGCTAGTATCATAACCCAAAACCAGGATAAGAAATCTAATATCTGCTACCATATTTTAAATTCCTTTGCCTAATACTGTTTACTTGTCTTGGTAATTAGTATGACATCTATGACAAATATAAATTTTGGGATAAAACATTTACCAGAAACATACATCTGTTGAGGGGCATTTGGTTTGCTTCCATATCTTAGCTGTGGTAAACAATGCTGCAGTAAACATAGTTGTGCTTGTAGCTTTAGGTTTCCAGTTTTATCTATTTTCTTGAAGATGCTGTGATTTCATTATTATGTCTGGCTAAATAATTTATCATTATTTATATATGCATATATATAATACAATTTATTTAATTAATGATTACAGAACATGTAGCTTAATTCTGTAGTTATTTATGTTTTTTATGTGGGAGAAGGAAGGATGGAAATAATGATGTTTGGACTGAGAAACATGCTCTTTAGGCAGGCACTCTAGTATTTGAAACATCCTCTCAGCTGCTCTTTTATAACTATTTCAATAATGTATTATATCTAAAAATTGAAATGTATATACATTTGAAAAGGTGTTCTTTTTCAGTATCTATATTATTACTTATTACAGTGATACATTTAACATGTCATGTGAGTGTGGGGATGTATGTGAGCATGAAAATGCATGCCTGTTTTTATATGTAGCTAACTCTAAGGAAACTGAATTTATGTGACATATAGGATTCAAATAAAGGTTTCAGACCTGTAAGTTGCTAAATTGATGTATATGTCCAGTATGTGGAGTATGATTTCAAGATCAAATTTTGGTAGGTTTCATACCAAGTAAGTAGATGTTTCTAATCCAAAATCATAAGGAATAAAACAGCTAATCTTTTTTATAATAATCCAATCTTAGTACTCCAGACATTGTAATAAGTTGAAAAATTTCCTGAAAGTATGATGGGTCAGTAGTAATCCTTTAAGAACTCTACATTTTCCCCAAAATCTTCAGATATACTCTTTGGATATTAATTACAAATATATTTATAAACATACAGATATAATATGATCTTATATATGTAAATATATGTATATAAGGGAAATATATTACACATTAATTATATTTAAATGTGTACCATAAATATTGATTTATATTTAAATGTAATTCATCCCATCATATATGTGTGTGTGTATATATATATATATATATATATATATATATATATATATATATATATAATCTTTTTTGGTCAGTCATGGGATATCAATGTCTAGTGCGTGGGAGTCCCTGGTTAAGGGTCACGAAATCACCAGAACACTGGGGATGCAGAGTGCAAACAGCAATTGCCACTGCATGCTGTACTTTATTTTAGTGGTTATTTAAAGACAAGCAAGTATGATTTTGCCAAGATTTAGTCAGAAGACATTCACACAAAAATTTCAACAGATACATTTTTACTTAACCTATGAGACAATGTCTTGGTGTATTATTATCTAAACTATTTTAGAGCAAGCTCAACCCACTTTGCCAATCTCAGGAAAATGTTTGACCAGCTGTTCATCTATGGTTAAGCAAGCAGAAGAGCTACTTCCTCAAATCCCAGGAGTCTGTGACATGTGTTTTGAGATAGGGAGCGAGAACATTTTCCCTCTCTAGTCCAGCATGCCAAGAACTTTCCTAATACTCAATCATAGTCCTCAGCTAATCCTGAGGCTGGAGCCTGCATCATTCTGCGTCTTCAATATAGACCCTGATTCTTCACAATTTCCTACTTTTTTCTTTTGTTTTAAAAGTAAAGCTTTTCACAGGGTTATCATAGAAGCTTGCATTGGTTTCATAAGAATCAAATATAACAGTACAAGTATAAAGAAAATAATAACAATCATAATTCCCATACCACTAGCAGTATGTGAAATACTTTGTAGTATTCCTTTCAGATCCAACCATTCCAACTGTTTAATAAATGCATCAGCAATATTAGAAGCATCATCATTTGCAAATTGTTTACCAAAATGTCATGTATATTAAATTGTAACTAAGCAATCAATTGAGCAGCAGTAGAATTTCCAGATAAATACTGCTGTATTACATTCCAAGCATGTATAGATTCATTATATTTTACATTAGTAATGCAAAAGTTAGTACAATTTCAATCACATTTTAACAATAACTGTTTTTCAACAACCAATAACTTCTTTCCTAACTATCCCACTGTCTGTTTAAGAATATTAATCTGTGTTTGTAATCGAGCATCAATTTCTACCAGTGGGACCCACAATTCATGTGAATCCTGGTGCCATTCTTCCACAAAATGTTTTTTTTGTAAGAAAGTGTGTTGGGCAATTCCAGACACCACAGCAAAAATGATAATAGGAATTAAGCTTAAAATCACAGCTACAATGGCTCCAATCATATGCTTTGTAGGTTTTAGTAGCTTGGTAAAAAGTTCAATAACAACATTATCCAAAGGATTTTGGGACCATTCTCTTCCTAATTTAACAGGTAGCCAAATATGAGTTCTTTGTTGTAAAATCATAATACTATCACTGTCATTAAAATTAAGGGAGGAATTAACGCAAGAATATAGGCGACAATTAAAACAAGAAATAGTAGGAGAAAATGTAAAATTTTCCCAATAAAAATACATAAGGCAGAGGTACACAAGCAGTTACATCATAAGATTTGTGCAAAGTAAAATTATAAATGGACGCAGAGTTCGCCGTCCCCGAAACCATCCATTTGATAGCATCACGGGTTTCAGCTCCACTGTACCTTCCAAAGATGAATCTGAACAGCAGTGGGTGCAGCCAGGAAAGCCCATCGAGCATCTGCAATAATTCCATTTCCCCAGGCCATCAATCGAGCTCCAGTAAGCGATCCATTAATGGCATCGGGCATCCTAGTAACGTTAGATAAATCACATCTGGTAATATTTCATTCTGAATATGTGTTAATAAACTGTCAAAAAGGCCCCCAATTAATAAAATTATTGAACGTTTTTCCAAATGTTCCTCTACACTCTTGCTACATAAAAGGCTGATATTTTAAATCAATGTAAGTAATATCAGGGCACATAGGTAAGGATAACTCACCATCAAAGGTGATACTTTCCCAGCTACTATTGATGGACCAAGTAGTTAATCACTGCAGCTGTGTTCTAGAATTGGAATTGTGTTTCCCAGGTAAAACCAAATGTTCCCAATTGATAACTAAACATGGAGGAGGCCCCAGAGAAACAGGCAAGGAATGAGTATAGTAAGTAAAATTTAAAAAGCTACCATCATCCTTATTGTAAAATGTCAAATTATTCCAAGGAGGAGATAAAACACCAGGAACACTATACAGTTAGACCCATGTCTCATGTCTCCCCAAACAACAGGTTCCAATAAAGGAGGGATAGGAACAAAGGCCCAATAACTTACATTAGTATTAGCATGGACAGAGTTTAGAGTAAACAGGGCACACATGGCCAGGAACAAGTTCTTGGCCGTGACAGGTTTACCAGTGTGTTGTAACATCTTTTGTCTTTCTCCAGTCAACATTTTAACCTGCCCCCAGGTGGGCAGTGGCGATTCTTCTTCCTCAACTGGTGGCCGATTCCTTGCAGGATACGGGGCTGCCCTCACTGGGCCGTGTCTGTATCCATTGGGCAGGAAACCAGTATTGTTTGCCATCCTGTGTAGACAGATAACCATATCATCGCCCCTTATGTGATAATGTTCCTAGTTGCCATTCTGTGTCCAGTGCAATCTTAATCCATACAGGAGCATTTATATAAGGTTTTACTGATATTTGATCAAAATGGAGCTCAGCTCTAGTTAAAATGTCTCCTTGTGGTAAGTTTAAAAATTTAAGAGGAAAAAGAGGTTGATGTAAAATTATTTTAGGATTTTGCATGGAAAACAACAACATAGCCTTACCTTCATCCAACTTTTCTTCCTTTTTAATTTTTTAATTTGTTGTTTTAGTGTGCCATGAACTCATTCAATAATGGCTTGTCCTTGGGAGTTATATTCTATTCCTGTAATATATACCACATCATAAAGTTCACAAAATCTTCTAAATTTAATATTTTTATAGGCTGGTCCATTATCAGTCTTTATTTTGGTAGGCACTCCCATAATGGCAAAAGCTTCCAATAAGTGTTCTATTACATGGTTAACAGTTTCTCCCATAAAGGCAGAAGCCCAAACAAATTTGGAATAAGTATCTTTTATAACATGTACAAAGGAAAAATGTCCAAAGTCTTGTACATGGGTTATATCCATTTGCCAGAGCTCATTAGGTTGTAATCCTCGAGGATTTACTCCAGCAGGTACAACTCTCAAATGCATTGGTCTGCAGAGAGTCCACCTTTTTATAATTTTTTAGCTTGAGAATAAGATATTTTATAATGCATATGTGAATGGCCAGCATTTGTATGTAAATGAGCATGATCCTGTTCAGCAGAAGCAAAACTAAATAATTTATCAACCTGATTATTGCCATATACAAGGTACCTATATAACGAAAAGTGAACCCTAATGTGAGTTACAAACACTTTGGCATTATGTTGTTGCAGTAATGCTTGTAATTGTTTAAATAATTGATTTAGCTGGGGTTTAGATGAATTTGTAACAGCAGTGACTATATTAGTCACAACTCCAATAGCATAGGCAGAATCAGTAACAATATTAATATCTCCCACATAAGCTTGCAACACCTTAATAATAGCAAAAAGTTCATTTTGTTGAAATGATGCTAAAGTAGTTGTTTGTACCCAATATTTATTTGTTGTCCAGTAAGCACTTTTTGTTTTGGAGCCATCTGTAAAAACGGTAAGACCAGTTGGAATAGAGGCCTTGGTAATTATATCATTAATGACAAATTGTTGTTTACACAAGCAATCCCACAATCTACCTTTGGGAAAATGGTAGGAAAATTGCCGAGAAAAATTTGCTAATGCTGTTTGCAGCATTTGAGACATGTTTAACAAATATTCTACTTGGTGTTTGACAAAGGAAAAATAATTTCAAATAAATCATACCCCGATAGGGAAAATACCCATTGCCTGGCCTGTTGAATAATAATTGCCAACTGTTGTTCATAAGGCATAATATTTTTGGTAAATCAATCCCATGTATAAATCCATTCTAATGGTAGCTCATTTTGTCCTATAATTCCTGTTGGGTATTTTTATGTATCGAAAACATATAAATTTATGGGTTGATTCAGCGTTACTCAATGTAAAAACATTACTTTTACTTTCTGTTTTACAAATTGTAATTATCTTTCAGCTTCCTTAGTTAAAGTTCTTTTGCTATGTAAATCAGGCTCCCCTTGTAACATTGAAAACAAATTATGTAATTGATAATTAGGAATTCCTAAGGCCAGCCGCATCCAATTAATATCTCTGAATAGCTTTTGAAAATATTTTAACGTATGTAATTGATCACGTCGTAAAGATATTTTTTGAGGTTCACTATTTGTCTAGAAACAACATATCCTAAATATTTTACCACCGTATCTTTTTGTGTTTTTTTCAGGTGCTATTATTAATCCAAAATCTTTAAATATAGAAGGTCAAAAATGTAACACCATTTCTAATTCTGTCATATTTGGTCCTGCAAATAAAATATCATCCATATAATGAGAAATATTAATGTGAGGACATTTTCGTTTAACAGGTTTTAAGGACTTATCAACATACATCTGACATATAGTTGGGGAATTCATCATTCCTTGGGGCAACACCTTCCATTGGAAGTGCTGATGATAGGCTTGATGATTTATTTGTGGTAAAGAAAAGGCAAATCTTTTACAATCTTTTACATGTACAGGAATGGTAAAAAAGCAATCTTGTAAATCTATTACTATTATTGGCCAATTTTAAGAAGCATGACAGGCGACCATATACTAGGTTGTAAAGCCCCCATAGGGTACATGGATGCATTAATTTCTCATAAATCAGTCAGCTATCTCCATTTCCCTGACTTCTTTTTAATAACAAATATTGGAGACTTCCATGGTGACATAGTTGGCTCAATATGTCCTTTGTTTAATTGTTCTTCAACTAATTGGTGAGCTGCTTCTAATTTTTCTTTTGATAAAGACCATTGTTCAATCCAAAGAGGTTCCTCAGATTTCCATAATATCTTTATGGGCTCCATCTAAAAATGTTAAAATTGAATATGAGCTCCCCATTTTTCCAGTACATCTCAACCAATTATGATAACTGGAACTTCCATAATATAAGGTTTAAGGACAGCTGTCTGTCTGTCTTCTGAGGTTATAGCAATATATGACACTGCTTGTCCCATAAAATTTACAGGACTATTGCTAACTCCTTTAATATTACAGGGAATTATTTTATATACTAAATGATTAGGTCATTCATGAATGTTAACAATTGTAATATCTGAGCCAGTATCTACTAGTCCTGTCAATATATTTCCCTGAATATTAATTTTAATCTTAGGCTGCGTTTTAGTAATATGAGTAGTCCAAAACACATTTTGTTGGTTAATACTTCCAAATCCCCCAATGCGCTGTTTAAATGAGTTTCCAATAGATATATATGGTAATAACAAAATTTGAGCAATTCCTTCTCCCTTTTTAAAGGAAATATCTGCAGCAGCTGACATTAAAATTTTTATTTCCCCAATATAGTCAGCATCAATAATTCCTAAATATACTAAAACTCCATTTGCATTAACACTGGGTCTACCAGTCAATAGGACAAATTTTCCCTCAGGTAAAGGCCCATAAATTCCGGTAGGAATTTTTTGTGGCTTATCACCACCTTTTAAAATAAAATCTTCTAAGGCTGGTATGTCCACTGTGGCGCTGTGGGCTGTGGCAGGGACGAGGGAAAAGATGGTTGGCTGCCCTCGGTTATTAATCCTGGGCCCCTGGGCTGGCCCAATGGAGAGTTTCCCTGCATAGGGTAAGCATCTTTTATAGGAATTCCTTTATTGTCTATTTTTGATCTATACTCCCTTGCCCAGTGCTTCCCATTTTTACATTTAGTGCAAATTCCCGGTCCTCTCTTGTTAGCATCAGTAGCCTTTTTACAATTTTTCTTTATATGTCCATTTTGACCACATCCAAAACACTTTAGATTAGAGGGTTTTCTTTGCAAAGCATGCCAGAGAGAGGCCATAGTTTCAGCAAACACCTGCATACACCTGGATTCAGATGTAATGTCTTTGCAGGCCCTTAAATATGTATTCACATCCTCAGATTCTTTAATAGCAATAGGGCTCTTCTACAGTCCTCATAAGCATTCTCATAAGCCACATGTGCAGCAGTTGTTGCCATGCAGCCTCTCTCACAAGAGTACGTTCCGAGGTCAGGTGACTTCAAAATATATGTACATGTTATTTCAATTGTTTTGTGTCTACATTTTGTTTCATATAACAGAAAGTACAAAAAATGAGTGATTTAGAACTTTTCCAAATAGAATTCTCTGACAGACCTTTGAATTTTTATGACAGCTGGGAATGGACAGGTCTTAGTGGAGGGGGTAGCAAAGTAATAGAGACATTGTTTGATGTGAGTTAAATTCTGCCTTCTTTTGCCTCACCATTTCCAATGGTATTACTTCAATGACTTTATTGAAAAGAAAATATTTTTTTTTCTGTATGAACTCAGAATTTTTGGATTGCGACACACTACACATTCATATTTGTTTTTAACTCTAAAATCTTTTTTTCCCTTAGTTTAAAACCACAGATGTGAATTTATAATGTGAAAATAGCACCTAGTAATTTATGTCAAATGGCCCAAACAATTTTCACTCCACACTATATGCAATATAGAATGTAATAATAATAAAAATAGTGTGTAAGTTAGTATGTAATAATTCACTTTGTGCAAATTCAATGATAATGGATTTTTGTGAGATACTGAGTAATAGTAAAAATTATATTTGAATCAATTAAAAATCCCAGTTACATCTATAAATAACTTATAGTTATAAACTAATGCTGAAAAAATAAGATTGTTATTGGAAAAAGCCAGATGTTTCAATTAGCTTGCTTTCTAAAAATTGTCTTGAATCTGGACTTTGGTGGCTCATGCATATAATCCTTGCTAATCAGGAGTCTGAGATCTGAGAATAGCGATTGAAAGCCAGCCTGGGCAGAAAATTCTGTGAAACTCTAATCTCTAATAAACCACCTAAAAAGCAGGAATGGCAGTGTGGCTCAAGTGGTACAGTGGTAGCCTTGAGCTGAATAGCTAAGGGACAGTGCCCAATACCCAAGCCCCACGACCAACAAAAAAATTGACATGGAGTTTTACTTTATTATTTCATAATTTTTTATGACTGGTTGTTCAGCAAAAATGTCATTGTTTTTTTATATTTTGTGTTGTTATTAAATGAGCCTACTATTGTCCTAAATTAATAAAAAAAAAACCTCTCTGATACTATGACAGCATAAAATTTGTGGTTAATGGTTAAGACCAAGTTGCCTTTTTGAAAAAAATATTTACATATCCCCCCCAAAGAGGAACAAAAGAAAATATATGCCAGAAAGTTACTCTGTAAATTTTGATAGACTATTATTCTAGCAGTTTGTTTTAACTTTTAATCAAAACTTAAAATAATTCTGGATAATATAAACCCATTGAAATTTTTTCATCCTTGTTATTTATGATTCACTTTACAAAGAAATTCAATAGGTGACATTGTTTTTCCCTCACATTTCCAAAGACATGATCATGTCATCATTGTAGTGTATAGCACAATATACCAAGAAAGCAATTGTTAAGGAAAAATTTCCCATTTTTGGTTTGCTTCAGTCTGTATTTAAACCTGCATATCACATCTTACCCATCCTATTGTCTGTCTTCTCATTTGAAACATTTCAATAAGTTTTCCTCCCCTGGTGTGTCAGCCAGCTCAATTTTACAAAACAGCATGCGTTCATTCATTGTGCTTTCCAAAATGTATCTCACAAATGCCAATGATGAAGCACAACCCAAAACATCTGTGGATTTTTCCAATTAGGGTGCAAAGTAATCACTTTACATACTCCTTAGTACCAGCTGTTCACCGGCATTAATTGCTCTGTCACTTCCATGCTTTAAAACAGCAGCATTTGACAATGGCATTTATGTTAATTTGTTTACCACCTATGGTTTGTTTTCAGCAAGGACTGTCTTCATGGAAGATAGTAATAGTTGAGTTTTGCAATTGTGTAGTTTAATAGTGCTCTGAGTTGTGGATATAGAACATCCATTTAGGTGACTAAATATCTAAATTAAATCCTATAAAGCATATTCCTTCAATTTTCTTGCTAAAGTGTTCTACAATCTAGGTATTTATAAAAGAATATTGTATGTTGTTCCCTTGGTGACAATGTAATTGGAAGTCTTAAATTTTCCTATACTATGGCTATCTTAAATGAAGTGGATATCGTTGGGTTGGCATGCAAAACTTTTGGGACACCATTAATGTTTGAATCTTGGATAGGAATTGACTGGGAATTGTGGCAGACTTTCATGGTATGAGAAGAAAAACGAAAGGCCATACTAATACTTTTATCTGCTACATTGTTATTTTAGTTTATTCAAACACACATATACACACATACTAACAGACAGATAAACACATTTGTAGTATAAAGCCCCCCTCCGTCTGCAAGAAAATATTTTAATAGGAATTCTATAAAATATTTAGTCTGCTGAGATGTGATTATAATGTACAGAATTATCTAGTTGCTTCCATCCCTGGACAAGTCATTATCATTGGTGAAGATGTTGCCATTTGAATTTAGAATGCCCCAGAAAGGCCTATGTGTTAAAGAAAAATGGCTTTATATTTCCTCCTGCATTGTGGAGAATACCTGATTAGTTCTGGAGAATAAGTTCTTTGGCGTGAAACCTATGAGAACATAGACTGTCATCTACTTTCTTCTTTTATATTTTAATTATTCTAGGTCAAAAACTTTTCTCTTTGACATACTCCCCACCTTGACATTGTCTTGTCACATAAAACCAACTGCACATCCACGGAAACTTTCAAACTTGTAAATCTGAGTAAGCCTTTCTGTGTAATAAATAGACAATATCACTTATTATGGTAGGTTATAAAGCTAAAACAGAAGTCTAGTCTTTCTAACAATGTACAGTATATTAAATTGTGCTTCATTATAAAATATCTAACTCCATGTTGTATTTTATGTTTTAGTTTCTGTTGATCCCAGGGCTTAAACTCAGGGCCTGGATGGTGTGCTTTTGTGTTCTAGGCCAGTGCTCGAAATACAACCTGCACTGGAACTCCATTTGCCCTGGTTGTTAATTAGAGATAAGAATCTAATGAACTTTACTACTCAGGCTGGATTTGAACTGTGATCTTCAGATCTCAGCCTAATTAGCTTCAATTACATCCTTGAACCACCAATGCCTAGCCATGTTGCATATTTTGTGTAATTCCAATTCCCAGCATTGTATAGATGCTCCTTCTACAATATTAAAAAAAATCTCAACCCTCTTTTCACTGTATTTGATGTTGGTAAAATTTGTGGAGGGGAAGGGTAAAACAAATTGTTTAAATAGGGATACAGGTGGACCCATTGAAACGAGATGTACAAGATATTATGTAGAAAATCTAAATTTACAATTTTGGCTGGGGGTTAGGGGGGAGGGTTGGGAGGGTGAGGTGGAAGGGATCATAAGGGGAAAAATAGGAGGAGGTAACAATGCTTGATAGGAAATGTACTCATAAACGAGTTCTTGCTTGACTTGATTCCCCGCTGTGTCTGAATGTCTCCCAGGCTAAGGGAAGCTGGGAAATGGGCGAGCGGCCCACTTACCTTTCCTCAGACCCCATCCCTCTTTCGTGGGGCTGACGAAGAATCAACATTTATTGACTGTTTATTGGTCTAATATAGCACATAGAACATTGATTAAGTAGGATATAGGTCTGCATATGTATTCCACTCATACTTTACACCCAGGACTTTCACAGAAAAGGAAAACGTGTCACTATCATTTTCTTACTCGATGATTCATTATTTGGGCATGCTGGCATCTGAACTCATGGCCTACAGGGCCAAATTCATGCCATCCTGGGCAAATTGAGTTGATAGGCAGTTCCCAAAATCTGAGATCAAACACAAGGGGTTGACAAAATAAGAACAGATTGACACTCAGCTTGTAGTATGCTTATAATTATATATCTTTATATCATGCCAGAGATGTCTATCCATTGTTCACTTATATAGACTACATTCCTACAAATTCTTGGGTATTTATCATGCCTCCATGTAATTGTTATTATTTTCATCTTTAATAAACTATTAAGTAAATCAGTGTCCTGAAATTATTGTGTCCCTGTGAGAAATAATATTCTTGTAATGCTTCATAAGATATTAAATAAAAGCAATCATCCAACTAAAGTCATGATGTCTAATTGAGTACAAGTATCATTCATGAGAATCTCATTCAACTGTGACATTGATAAAATTCCATTGTTATTCCTGTGGATGGGAATGAATCTCTTAGGATCTCTCACCATCCGGAAGAGATATGACTGGTATTGGAACTGTAGGCCTATGTTGCCGGTTGAGACTATGGCTTCTCCAATAGCCCGCAATTAAAAAAAAAAATTAGCTCCTTGGTTTGCAATTCATGCCATTTTTTCTGCCAGGCCTGGGATTTGAACTCAAGGTCTGGGTAAATATGCAGCACCATGAGGGATGGGAATCTGACCATGCTTGAAGACAAGAAAGTCAGGCCTGTTGCCTAGGCCTGAATTCAAGCCTCAGGTCTGGAAAACATACTCCTTATATCCATTTTAAAGATAGGATTTATGCTTCCATACAGATAGTCCATATTATATTGGGTGTGGTTATTCATTTTATTTCTACTTTTATTCATTTATTTACCATATATTTTATTGATTCTGATGACCCCTCTACCATTTATTACATTGTTTGCATTCTATATCACAGCAGTCTGATTTGTAGTTACATTCTCCATCATGCCTGACACCCAGAACTCTCCCAGAAAAAGAAAACATGGGTCACACTTGGCTTCTTACTCAAAGATTAAATTTTTGGCAGTGCTGGGATGTGAACTCAGGGTTTTGCAAGCCCAATTCATGAATGGATGAGTGTGAGCACAGCAGCCTCTAATCAATGAAGCTGTCAGTTTTTTCCCAGGTGCTGAGAACCAGCCCCAGGTTTGGCCAAAACAGTGATACATGGATAGGCAGAGGGTGGTATACAAATAAATATATATTGGTAAAGAGTGCCAGAGCAGTCTATACATGATTGAATGTCACAGTCTTCACATGTTTAGAGTCTCTCCCAAATATGAGCTTTGTCTTCTTTACCTTTTGCACCTTTGTATAGAAATTTCTTTAGATGATTTATACTCAGAAGCCTTTTCTTGGGGAGAGGCAAGTTGAGGAACAAAATTGTAAGGGTGGGCTAGAAATGTGGCTTAGAGGTAGAGAGCTGGCTCAGCATGCATGAATGCCAGGGTTTGAATCCTCAGTGCCACAACTCAGAATAAGCCAGAGTGGCTCAAGTGGTAGAGTGCTAGCCTTGAGAAAAAGAAGTTCAGAGAGAGTACCCAGGCCCTAACGTCAAGCCCCAGGACTGTCAAAAACAATACGCCAGATGCCAGTGGCTCACAACTGGAATATTAGCATCTCAGGAGGCTGAGATATGAAGACCATAGTCATTTAACTGTAAGCCCTCTGTACAACATTTTTACAACAAAAATGAAAAATGTAGTGCTCAGAGAAGCATTTTGGGGGTAAGAGAAAGATGTCTGAATAGATGTACATAATTCTATACTGCTTTTTTTAATATTCAGTATGTCACTGAATAAACATAACTGCTTCTATTTAAAAATTATATTAAGTGAAGTAAGCCAGGCCCAAAGAAACATAGGTCCCATGGTTTTCCTTGTTTGCAATAACTAGTATATGTCTGAGTCAAGCAGAAAAGGTCAGATAAGTTGATGTTAGGGGAATGAACCCCAAGATAAGTATTCAAATGTGTTTTTTTTGTTTTTTTTTCCTTTCATGCAATTGTTTCTAACATATTTATAAGATGATTTCTATGTTGTTTGTATGTCCCTTCCCCAAAGTATAACCCATACTTTGTTTTTGATGTTGGTATAATTTGTTGAGGGGAAGGGAAAAAAAAAACAAATGGTTTAACTAGGGGTACAGGTAGACCCATTGCAACAATGAGATGTACAAGTTGTTATGTCGAAAAACGGACTTAACAACATTGGTTGGGGGTCGGGGAGGGATAGGGTGGTGGGAGGGGAGGAGTATAGGAAGGGAGGGGAAGGGGAAACAACGAGGAGGCATCAATGTTTGATAAGAAATGTACTCGTTATTTTAATTGAAAGGACTTGTTTTCCCCCTTCCCCTCCATAAGGATACAGGTGGACCCGTTGCAACAATGAGATGTACAAGTTGTCATGTCGAAAACGAACTTTACATCTTTGGTTGAGGGGGAGGGGAGGATGGGAAGTGATGGGAAGGGGAAACAAAGGAAGAGCCTACAATGCTTGATAAGAAATGTACTCATTATCTTGCCCATGAAATTGTAACCCCTCTGTACAGTATTTTCACAATAAAAAATAAATAAAAATTAAAAAAAAGAAATGTACTCGTTATCTTGCCCATTTAATTGTAACTCCACTGTATGGTGTTCTAACATGTCACTATCTTGGAAATGGTACCAGTATTTCCATCAGTGCTGGGATTTGATCTCACCATCCAGGCAACTCTTTTGCACCATGAGTGAAGGCAAAGCTCACTGTCCTTGAGGAAAAGAAATTCAGGCTAGAGTTACCAGGACCTGCAGGATTAGGAGGCAGAAGGTGCACACTCAACAGGAATGTGAGCTGCAGAACCACTTCATTCCAGGCATGGCCAGCAATGAAGGGAAACCTGAAACATTTGTCAGAGTTACATAAGGGTCAGGCTTTTCTCAGCCTCTTCAAACAATGACTAATTAACCTTCCTCCCTCAGGTGAAAGGGAGCCTCAGGCTATCCTTAGGTTAACAATAGAGAGCCAATTTAGTGGGGGAGAGGGGAAGAACAGAGTAGAAAAACCTTGCTTTTTGGTCTTAGGGAGTGGGTTTTTGAGTCTACATCTGTCAGATTTGAAGGCCCTTCTACCTGTCCATTCTCCTTCCTTCATTTCATCCACATAATTAATGCAAATCCCCAGTCAAAGGTGAGGAAGGGCCCTTTCTTTTCTGTCTCCTAGCACCTGCACCTCCTAGCATCTTGACTCTAGGGCCCTTGGCTGACTGAGAAGTGGGAAAGAGACAGTCTCCCTGCTCTGTAGTTGTGTGAAGGCCATGCTGGTGTCCAGGCACACTGCAGAAGGCCTAATGCCTGGGAAATCTTCCTTTCATTCCACCTGACATCCAAGACCCGATTCATCTATCAACTTTCTATCTATCTGTCTATCTGTCTTTCTACCTATCTATTTATCTATTTATATATCTATCTATCTATCTATCTATCTATCTATCTATCTATCTATCTATCTATCTATCTATCTATCTATCATCTATCTACCTACCTATCTACCTACCTAGCTATTTCTTTGCCAGTTCTTGGATTGAACTCAAGGCCTGGGCACTGCCTCTAGCACTCTACTACTTGAGCCACAGCACCAATTCTGGTGTTATTTCTTGAATATGCTTCAGAGGAATTGAACTCAGGGCTTCTTGCATGCTAGGCAACCACTCTCTCACTAATTGACATTCCCAGCCCTCTCATCTTTTTCTTAATGGTAGTTTTTACATAAATATGCTACAATTTTACATCCCCAAGTTTAATTTTCTGAATACCGGTTACTTCTAAGAAACCTGATCTTCTCTTCCCCAGCCTGCTTTGTGACACTTCCTGAGTTGGCCTCAAAATAAAATGCAAATGAAGGCTGTTGAGGGTGACCTGTTTTAAGTGGATTGCTGCACAAATTGTTGTGTATGTCTATTTGTTGCCAGTCCTGGAAATTGAACTCAGGATCTGGGCACAGTCCATGAGCTACTTTACTTAAGGATAGCCCTCTAACACTGGAGCCATATGGCTATACTTCTGGCTTTGTTGGCATTGAAGTTGGACAGGGTTCTCAAGGACTTTCCTGCCTAGGGTGACTTGAACCATGATCCTCCTATCACAGCCTTGAAAGTATCAAGGAGGACTGCTGAGAGCCAATGGTGCCTGCCTAATCATTGGTCTTGTTACTGTTCTTGAACAGACAGGTGATTTCCCAATCCTCAGGTTGAAATGGTGGGAGCTGGAGCCCACAGCTCAAATCCTGGTCCTGCCACCTCCAAATGGCAGGAGCTACTAAGAAATTCATTCCTATCCATATGAATACCAAAGGAATGTGATGTATATCTTGATTGAATGGGCAGTTCTTGAATGATTCTATGATAAAATTATACACAATTATATTATAGTACACTGATTTTGATTAATACTTTATGAAGCATTTAAACAATCACATTCATTAACTGGAGGCATAATGAAATACCTAAGAATTGGGCATCACATAGTAAAGAGATGCCATTTTTTCTGCCAGGACTTTCTTTAGTTAATTGGTATAGCGCATTTTCTGAATGTAGTTTGGTATATGAAACTAGGAATATTATACCTGAACAGAAAATTAATTATTCAAACAGTTTTTATCAGAAATGTTTATAGCGAAATTTAGAGATAAATCCAAATTATATATATTTGAAGACAATGCTTTGTTAGTCCTCTTGTCAAATTCCCCATTCCCTTCATGAGAATAATACACATTGTAATGTAATGCTGAGAATGTTTTTGTGAAATAGATTGACTTTAAACCAGTGAGTTACTCTATGCTGCATTTTGTTTACTTTATATCCAGAAAAACTAAATTGTTACTTTATCGTTTCCCTCAGGCTTTATACTCAGATTTAATCTCTGATGGGTGACACATAAAGATATAAACATTTTTTAACAGTGGCTAAATTTAGGCTGAGGAATCTAGGTACAATTATACTCATGCAGATAGGCCTCATCATTCATGAAACCCTGATATCAAAATGTTAAACAATGTTTACTGGTGTCATGCTTATGAAAATGTGTATTATAAACAGTGGTTATTAGAATGTTTTTGGAATCAATAGCATTTCATGGGTTAGGAACTGAAGTGAAACATTATACTCAGAACATAATTTAAGGAGGCATCCAAAATTAGTTACCAAGATATACATCGTGTAACACAATGTTTTAAAAATGCAAGCTAAAGGACATAATTTATGAAAAAAATCAACATTTGCAATAAATACAGAATCACTATGACTGATTTTCTTTTACCCCAGTTGCAATACAGCTTACATGATGACTTTTCTTGTGATACGTTTGGGTAGGTCTTGATATTTAGTTGGAGAAGCTATGTTCTTTCATATATTCATTTGTCAGATCAAAGAGGAAATGAATTCCATGCCAGAATCAACATCCATAATAATGTTACAAATGTATCCTGCTACTGTGCCAAAGTTTCAAATCAGCTTGAGTAAATTGGGTCTTTTTTGGGGGATCTAACTAAATAGGTATGCGCTTTTGTCAGTACTAAAAACATTTTGACAACCATTTATTAAACTAGTGTTTTCCAGTAACTACTTCTCTCTTTTCATCAGATTTTTAATTTAATTCATGTAATGTGTTGATGTTTTCCTTTAGATAAGCCACATTCAGTCTTCTACAAAGTGTAATTTGGAATATTTTAAAATTATGGACACTCATATACACTGCTCAGATTCTATTATTTGCATATTTTTTTCTTGTTATATCAATAGGGATTAGTTCTCAGCATGGATACTATTGGACTTATTCATTGCATTTCTGAATTTTTTAAGTATGTCATTTTTTTATTTTATTCTTTTAAATATGTGCAAATCACACTCTGCATACATTCACATTTGTTTTAAACAATGTGTTCCATTCAAGGGATTTACTATATTAGGTTCATCTAGAGAAATTAATTACCAATTATCACAACTGTATTTCTTAGACATAGTTATCTTTATGGCTCTGCTCCAAGTTAACATGTATTTGAAGTTTTTGTGCTTAAAAAAATTGGGCACAGCATTTTTTTTCCCCTGGGGGAGTTCTATTTTGTTGGTTGTTTGTCCAGTTGTGGTGACTTCAACATATGTGTACATTTTATTTCAATTGTTTTGTGTCAATATTTTATTTTATATAACAGAAATTACAAAAAGAACCAGTGATTTAGAACTTTTCCAAGTAGAATTCTAAGAGAGACACCTGAAATTTTGTGACATCTGGGAAAGGGCAGGTCTTCATAGTAGAGGGGGTAGCAGAATAACAGACATTGTTTGACATGATTTTAATTCTTCCTCCTCTTACCTCACTATTTCCAATGGTATTTCTTCAATGTCTTTAGTAGAAAGAAAATATATTTGTCTGTATGAACTCAGAATTTTTGGTTCAATTAGGACACATTACACATTTATATTTCATTTTAAATTGAAAATCTTTCCTTCATTTAAAATAACAGATGTGAATTTATAATGCTAAAGTAGCATCTACTAATTTATATGAAATCGTCCAAACTACTTTCACTTCACACTATATGTAATATAGAATGTGGTAATAATAATGAATAATATAGTATGTAATAATTGCCTTTGGAGAAAGTCAATTACATTGGATTTTTGTGAGATACTAAGTAATAATAAAACTTATATTTGATTCTATTAAGAAATTCCATATCTTAGCTATGGTAAATAATGCTGCAATAAACATAGTTGTGCTGGTAGCTTTAGTGTGGTCTTGTTTGTAAACATTTGGGTAAATGCCCAAAAGTGGGATTGCTGGATCATAGGGGAGATCTATGTGAAGACTTTTGAGGAACCTCCATACTGCTTTCCAAAGTGGTTGAACAAGAAACTCAGAGTTATAAACTAATGCTAAAAAATAATATTGCTAATTAGAAAAAGCCAGACATTTCAATAAACTTGCTTTTTTTAAATTGTCTTGAATCTGGGATTTGGTGGCCCATGCCTGTAATCCTAGGTACCAAAAAGTCTGAGATCTGAGGATAGTGGTTCAAAGCCAGACTGGGCAGAAAAGTCTGTGAGACTTTTATCTCCAATATATCTCTTGAAAACTAGAAATGGCACTGTGGTTCAAGTGGTACAGTGGTATCCTTGAGCTGAAGAGCTGAGGGACAGTGTCCAGGCCCAATGTTCAAGCCCCACAACAGACAAAAAAAATTGGCATGGGTTTTTACTTTATTATTTCATGATTCTTTAATATGAAAATACATACAGAGGGTTTACAATTACATGATCAAAGTAATGAGTGCGTTACTTATCAAGCATTGTTGCCTCCTCCCTTTTTTCCCTTTCCCATCCCTTCCCATCTCTCTTTGTGCCCACCCTCCGCCCACCCCGCCATGCGCCAAAGTTGTAAAATTCAATTTTCGATATAACGTCTTGTATATCTCATTGTTGCAACGGGTCTACCTGTATCCCAATTTTTTTCCCTTCCCCTCCCCTAATTATACCAACATCAAATACAGTGAAAATGGAGGTTATACCATGGTGGAGGGACATACAAAGCAACAAAGAAATCATCTTGTAAATATGATAGAAACAATAGCAAGAAAGAAAAACCATTTGGGTCCTTATCTTGGTGTTCATTTCATCTAACATCAACTTGTTTGACAGTTTGTGTTTATCTCCGACATATACTAGTTATTGCAAATAAAGGAAACCATGGAACCTATGTTTTTGGGCATTAATTAGGTCACTTAATATTATTTTTTCAAAGGCATTCCATTTCCTAACAAATGGAGCAATGCCATTTTTTCTGATGGAAGCATAGAATTCCATTGTTTATATATACCACATTTTCTTGATCCATTCATCTACTGAGGGCCATCTGGGTGGGTTCCATATCTTAGCTATGGTAAATAATGCTGCAATAAACATAGTTGTGCTGGTAGCTTTAGTGTGGTCTTGTTTGTGATCTTTTGGGTAAATGCCCAAAAGTAGGATTGCTGTTTCATAGGGCAGCTCTATGTGGAGTCTTTTGAGGAACTTTCATACTACTTTCCAAGGTAGTTGAACAAGATTACAATCCCACCAACATCCCATCCAACTTCTGTTGTTATTACAGTTCTAAATTATAGCCATTCTAAACGGGGTAAGGTAGTATCTCAGTGTATATTAGATTTGCATTTTTTTTATTGCAAAGGTGGTTAAGCATTTCTCCATGTGTCTATTGGCCATCTTTCTTTGCTCTTCGGAGAAGTGTCTCTTGAGCCTTTAGCCCACTTATTTATTTGGCAGCTGTTTCTTTGAGGATTTGTTGTTGGGGGATTTAATTTTTTGAGTTCCAGATATATTTTAGATATGAGACCGTTGTCCGTTGTATGGCTAGTGAAGATCTTCTCCCAATCCCTGGGCATTCCATTGATCTTGCTAGCTATGTCCTTTGTCATGCAGAAGCTCTGCAATTACATGCAATCCCATTTGTCCAACCTTTCTTTGATTTGTTGTGTTTCTGGTTCTCTATTAAGAAAATTTCAGCCTGTGCCAAAGAAATATAAGTTATCTCCTATTTTGTCCTACAATGTTTTCAAGGTGTCAGCTTTGACTCCGAATGTCTTTCATCCATTTGGAGTTGATTCTGGTGCAGGGTGATATATGTGGATCTAGCTTTAGTTTTCTACAACGGATTAACCAATTTTGTCAGAACCATTTACTGAAGAGGCTCCCATTCTTCCATTCTATTTTTTTAGCTCCCTTATTGACAATTAGGTGGCTCTAGGAGTGTGGGTTTACTTCTGGGTTTTCAAATCTATTACATTGGTCCTGAGGTCTGTTCTTGTGCCATACCACGCTCTTTTGATTACTATGTCTTTGTAGTAGACTTTGAAATTTGTTATTCGGGATCTTCTATTACTCCATATGAATTTTTGGATTGCCTCTTCTATTTTCTTGAGGAATGAGTTTGTGATATTAATAAGTATCGCATTGAATTTGTAGATAGCCTAGGGAAGTATTGCCATTTTCATGATGTTGATTCTTCCAATCCAGGAGCTTAGGAGGCTTTTCCACTTTCTAATTTTCGTTTTGATTTCCTTTTTCAGGTTTTTAAAGTTGTCATCATAAAGATCCTTCACTTCTTTGATTAAGTTATTTCCTAGGTATTTTATTTTTTGTGTGGTTATTATTAATGGAGTTGCTTTCCTTATTTCAGCCATGCATTTCTCATTGATGGCATACAGAAAAGCCATTGATTTTCGAGAGTTAATTTTTCCCCTGCTACTTTGACAACGATTTGAATCAGCATGAATAATTTGGGAGTGGAGTTAGTGGGATTATTTAAATACAACATCGTGTCATCTGCAAATAGGGAGAGTTTTACATCATCTGTCCCTGTTTGGATCCTTTTATGTTAGCATCTGGTCTTATTGCTGTAGGTAGGCATTCTAATACTAAATTGAAGAGAAGTGAAGAGATTGGACCTCCTTGTCTTGTTCCTGAGTTAAGAGGAAATGGCTTCAATTTTCCCCCATTAATTATAAAGCTGGCTGTAGGATTGTCATATACAGCCTTTATTGTATTGAGAAATTTCCCCTGGATTCCTAATTTATCCAGAGCCTTCGTAATAAAGGCGTGTTGGATTTTGTCAAATTCTTTTGCTGCATCTATTGAGATAACCATGTGGTTCTTTTTTTTTTGGGGGGGGGGTTCCAGTCATGGGCTTGGACTCTGGGCCTGGGTGCTGTCCCTCAGCTCTTCAGTTCAAAGCTAGCGCTGTACCACTTGAGCCACAGCGCCTCTTCTGGCTTTTTTCTTTTTGCTTATGTGGTGCTGAGGAATTGAACCCAGGGCCTCAAGCATGCAAGGCAAGTGCTCTACAACTGAGCCACCTTCCCAGCAAAACCATGTGGTTTGTATTCTTGCTCTTTTTGATTTGATGAATTATAGTAATTGTTTTGCATATATTTAACCAGCTTTGCATGCCTGAAATAAAACCTTTTTGATCGTTGTGTTTGATTTATTGGAAGAATTGTTGAAGTCCATTGGCCAAAATTTTGTTGAGATGTTTTGCATCAATATTCATCAAAGAAATGGGTCTATAATTCTTTCTATGATGAGTCCCGGCTTAGTTTTGGGGTGAGGGTTATGATGGCTTCATGGAATGAATTCGGTAGTGAATTTTCCCTTTCAATTTCATTGAAGAGTTGGAGAACTATTGGTGGGAGCTCTGCTTTGAAGGCCTTGTAGAATTCTGCTGTAAATCGATCTGATCCTGGGCTTTGCTTAGATGATATGTCTCTTATTGCTGTTTCTATTTCTATGCTTGATATGGGCCTGTTAAGTTGATTTAATTCATCTTCATTGAGTTTTGCATGTTGATATTGGCCAGGAAAAGGTCCATTTCTGCCAGGTCTCAAACTTATTACCATAAAGGTTTGAGAAGTATTCCCTTATAATGTTCTGAATCATGGTTGTTTCTGTGGTGATGTTTCCATTCTCATCTCTGAGTTTATTTATTTGGTGTGTTCTCTTCTTTTTCTGATAAGATTTGCTGAGGGTCTGTCAATTTTGTTAATATTTTCGAAGAGCCAAATCAGTTTTTTGATTCTTTTTATGGCGTTTTAGGGTTCTAATTCATTTAATCCTGATTTAATTTTAATTATTTCTTTCTGTCTACTGGATTGGGGTTTATCTTGCTGCTCTTTTTCAAGGAGGTTCAGATGTCTTATTAAATTGTTGGTTTCAGATCTCTCTAATTTGTTGTAGGACCTCAGAGCTATAAACTTGCCTCTGAGTACTGCCTTTGCTGTGTCCCAGAGGAGCTGGTAATTTGTGTGTTCATTTTTGTTGAATATCATGGACATTTGCATTTCCTTTCTAATCTCTTCCATGACCCACTGGTGATTCAACAGTGTGTTTTCCAGCATCCATATTGTACAGGACTTTCTTTGTTGGATGTTGGTATTGACTTCTAATAATATTCCCTTGGATGTTGTTTCTTGGCTTTTAAGTTGGTCTTGTTGGTTTTCTATGTGCAGGATACCCATAATGTCTTTTGTTGGGCTGGTTTGGTGGAGATATTTTGTTTCAATTTTTCTTTGCTATGGGCAGCTTTTATTTGACTTTCAGTCATGAAGGAGAGTTTAGCTGGGTACAGTATTCTTGGTTGATAATTGTTAGTTTTTAGCACATGGTATTCCCCCATTCTAGGCTCTTCTTGCTTTAATCATTTCTGCTGAGAAATCTGAGATGTTTCTAACTGATTTCTGTTTATAGGTGATTGTTCTTTTACCTTGAGAGCTTTAAGGATCCTTTCCTTGGTCTGAATTGATCCTTTGCAGATTATAATAAGTTGGTGGAATGTCCTGATCTTGTGTGGTCTATTTGGAGTTCTAAAAGATTCTTGTATCTGAATAGGCCTAACTTTTTGCACGTTTGGAAAGTTCTCTGCTAGGATTCTGTTAAATAAATTTCCTAGACTATTAACTTCTTTCTCTAAGTGCTCCTCTATACCCATTATCCTCAGATCATGATTTCTGATGGTGCCTTCCAAATGTTGAATAGATCTATCATATTTCTTGGATTTACCTTGGATAGTTGTATGTTCTTTCTCTATAATATCTAGGCTGTACCCGAGATTCAATCTTTTGCATGGCCTCTAATGGGGAGCCCCACACATAGTTAATTGATTTGGAAACCACCAACCCCACTAATTATCATCTCCACGCTCAAAATATCAATAGGTAAGGCTTTTTCCTTTTCCCTTACTCCCTCCTTCTTTATTGATCTTTCCTTCATTTCCCTTTTTTCCCTTCCATCACTTCTTTCTTCTCTTTAGGTCTCTCCACTATCCATAAGCCTACACTTCTCTGGCCTGGTGGCCAATTGGCATCCTACCCCTCCTGCTCTCCCTCTAATTCCTCTTCTCCCAGGTCTTTCCCCTGCTGTTGTCTCACACTTCCTTCCTTCCAGGTCTTCCCTTGATATTCTCCAATTCCATTGCTCTGACAAAGCAGCCTATATATAGGTTGAAAAGCCTCATCACTCAAGTGGGTCTCCTGCCTCACAGATTTCAACCATCAATTCATAAACTGCCCATTCCCCAATCACGTCTTCATAGCTCCTCATGTAAGGTTGACATCCTACCCCCTCCAACAGCATGCCCTGCCCACTTGGGTATTATGCCCCAATAACTCCAGTGGGCCAGGACATGGGGCCGCATTGATTAGTGGGCCCTGCTCCTTATTAGGACCATGCTGCTTTATACATCTCCCACTGGTTTTCATGTCCAATAAAATAGTTGAATCCTTCTCACCAAATCCTAAAAGTTCCCTTCTCTTCACCCAATGAACAGGCTTAAAATGTAAATTTAATAGAAAACAAGTAAATTATAGAAACACACTAGTTGCACTAACTAACACTTAGTTTTGTCCTCTGTCTCTGAACAGTCCATCTTGCAGCCTTCTCTGTATATTAGTCCACTACATATTCCACTTGAGACTGACGGATCCAATGATGCTTTCCTGCTAATTCAGTAGCTGAATGAACTTAGCACCACCAAGTAAGGTCCTTGCCACATAGGTTCCAATTGAGGACCATGATGCATTTTTACCCACACCAGCTGTCCAGGCAAGAAAGAAGGGTGGAGTTTCTTTTTTTTGTTTTTTTCAACTCCATTTCTTAGTTTATTTCACTTACCTGAGGTCTAGTTTTTGAATTATTTTCTGAAGTGAAACTTGCTATAGAATAAACTAAATTGATCTCCCCAAAGAAATTTTCCTTCCAAATGGATTTAATTTCTTATTTTATACTTGACATTTTTATTTTCATCCTAATGTTTATTTTAAAACACTTATTATTATTATCTTTAAGTAATTGTACAAAGAAGTTCCCATTCTACAAAACAGTATAGAATACAAGGTGTCTGACAACATTGTCACCCATCCCTCGTTACCTTTCCCTTCTCACACTTTTTTGTAAAAATTGAGATAGGTGATTACATGTATTTCACATATTTCACAGTATTTTGGAATTGTGATACTTAGTTAAAGTCACAAACACATTTTAACCTTGACAAGGCAAATTATTGTTATCATGGTCTAAAGTTTGTAAATTCTATGAGCTTTGACAAGCCAAATAATTTTTCCCACCTCAGGTGATGTTTACATTTTTTCCTTTTGCTATTGTAGGCTATTTCCTCTTTCCCTCTTTCCCTTTCATTCCTCCCTTCCCATCACTTTGTTTGGGTTGCTTAGTTATTTTTCTTCTATGACTAGGGGAGCTGATGGGCCCCTTTGTTGTATATTGTTCCATTTCCTACTTAATGTGTTCCTCCTCCTGGCTTCCTTCCATTGCGTGCATATTTCCACCATCTACATGGTCAAGAACATGGAGTCATTAATGGTGATACAACAAAATGAGTGGCTGTCCTTTGTTTCTCGAGTCCTGTTTACTTTGTCATACTTTCTTGCATTTTGGCGTTACCATCCACGTATCAGGTAGACCCTGTGTCATTTGTCTCGTTCTTGGCTTACCTCACTCAAATAATTTGGTCTAGTTCCATCCATTTCCCTGCAAATACCATCATTTTGTCCTTTCTAATGGCTGCAAGGTATTCCATTGTATATAGGTCCCACAATTTTTGGATCCACTTATCACTTATGTCTCATCTGGGTTGTTTCCAAATCTTGGCTATTGTGAACAGTGCTGCAATAATCATAGAGGTGTGTGTGTGTGTGTGTGTGTGTGTGTGTGTGTGTGTGTGTGTGTGTGTGTGTGTGTGTGTCTTTGTATCCTGGTTCCTGTTGTTCAGAGTAGATGCCTAAGAGTGGTATGGCCAGTTCATTGGAGGGGTCGATATTTAGCTTTTGTAGGTACCATCAGAATGCTTACCAAAGTGGTTGTATTAGTATACATTCCCACTAGCAATGCAGTAATATTTCTTTCATTGTATCCCTTCCAGCATTTGTCATTGGCTGAATGTAGGATGTGGGCCATTCTGACTGGGGAAAGGTGGTATCTCAGAGTTGTTTTTATTTGCATTTCCTTTAGAGCCAGGGATGATGAACATTTCCTCATGGGTTTCTTTGCAATTTTTATCTCTTCTTCTGAGAAGTATCTCTTTAGCTCCCTTGACCATTTCAAGATTGGTTTGCTAGGTTTGTGAAGGGTTAGTTTCTTGAGTTCACCATATATAATGGATATTAGACCATTGTCTGATATATTGCTGATAAATAATTTTCCCATTTCTTTCCATTTCCTGGTAATATATATGATTCCTTTTTTAGGCTTTTATACTTTTCATGAAATAGACCCTTTACATCTTTGGTTAGGTTAATTCCTAGATACTTTTTTTATAGTTCTTTTTTTTAATTTAATTTTATTTTATTTGTGAACATACTGTACAGAGGAGTTACAATTACGTGGGCAGGATAAAGCATACATTTCTTACCAAGCATTGCAGCCTCCTCCTTTGTTTACCCTTCACATCCCTTCCCAGCCTCCCCCCTCCCCCCCAATCCCAATCCTTCTCCTTCCCCCCCCCCCCCCGCACCGACGTTGTAAAGCTAGTTTTGCACATGGCAACTTGTACTTCTCATTGTTGCAACAGGTCCACCTGTATCCTTAAACAACTGTTTTTTTCCCATATCCTCCACAAGTTATACTGACATCAAATATAGTGAAAGCAGGGGTTATACTGTGGGGGAGGGATATACAAAGCAACAAAGAGATAATCTTATAAATGTGTTAGAAACACATGCATGAAAGAAAAAAAAACATTAAAGTACACATCTAAGGGTTCATTTTCCTGACATCACATTATCTGACCTTTTCCGCTTGACTCATACATATACTAGATATTACAAATAAGGGAAACCATGGGACCTATGTTTCTTTGGGCCTAGCTTACTTCACTTAATATAATTTTTTCCAAGTTTACTTTTTTAAAGGTTATTGCAAATGGGGTTGTTTTCCTTGATTTCCCTTTCTACTTGTACATTGTTGCTGTACAGAAAGGCGACTGATTTTTGTGGGTTAATTTTGTATCCTGTTACTTTGCCAAATTGCTTTATAAGCTCTAAAAGTTTGGGGATGGAGCTTTAGGGATCATTAATTTATAAAATAATGCCATCTGAAAAAAGAGATGTTTATCTGCTTCTTATCCTATGTAGATCTCTTTAATATCTTTTTCTTGCTTTATTGCTCCGGCTCAGAATTCCAGAACTATATTGAAGAAGAGTGGATAGAGTGGGCATCATTGCCTTGTTCCTGTTTTTAGGGGAATTCGTTGTAGTTTTTCCCCATTAAGCATAATATTGGCCTTTGATATGCCATGTAAGGCTTTTATTATCTTATGAAGTGTTCCTTCCATTCATATTTTTCCACAGCTTTTACCATGAATGAGTGCTGAATTTTATCAAAAGCTTTTCCTACATCAATGGAGATAATCATGTGGTTCTTGACCTTGTATCTGTTGATGTGATGGATTACATTTATTGACTCACATATGTTAAACCATCCCTGCATCTCTGGGACGAAGCCTACTTGGTCATATTGTATGATTTTTTATACATATTTCTGGATTCTGTTGGCTGCAATTTTATTGACGAGCTTTGTATCTGTCTTAATCAAACAGATTGGTATGTAGTTTTTTTTTTTGGTTGGGTCTATGTCTGGTTTGGGGATGAATGTGATATTGGCTTCATAGAATGAGTTTGGAATTACTTCATCTGTTTCTACTTCTCTGAAGAGCTTGAGGCTTGTGGGTATTAGTTCCTCTTTAAAGGTCTTATAGAATTCTCTAGTGAATCCATCAGTTCCTGGTCTTTTCTTGTTGGAAGATTTCTGATTACTCCTACTTATCTCATTGTAAGATATTGATATGTTTAATTGATTTATTTCTTCTTGGTTCTGTTTGGGCAATTTGTATTTCCTTTTTTTTTCAGGCAGGAAAATAATTTTATTTACTGAACTGCTGCCCACACCATGCATGGTGGAGAAACATGGCTGAAAAAGAAAGGGGGGACCCACCTCTGGGCCAGGAATTATCTAGGCCAGGGACAGGATGAGATGTGGCCAGGTGGTGAAAAAGTATGGCCACAATGGATCTGGATGTGACCTCAGGTTCTGAGACTCTCTTAAGCTAAGATGGGAGGCTGGTGACCAGAGGTGCCCCAGTATGTGACCTAACAGGAGTGAAAGGTGACTGCTTCCAGGTCTGCCAGTTACCTATGTAAAAGATATTGGGCAGAAACTTAGCCAAGAAGGAGGGAGATGTCCCTGTTCTGACCTTATTTTCCATCCTTTTGATAATTATGAAAAAGGGCTAAGATTCTCTCTGGCTCCTTCCTGTTTGCAAGGGGTGTCAACAGTAGGTATTAAAAGCTGAGACGTGATCCCCTCTGGGAGAATGCAGCAGGCAACAGCTGACACTTGGGCAATGAGTCCTTAGATGGAGTCTGGAGGAGGCAAGTCTCTTGGACGTAGTATGGAGAAGTCTCATGAGGCATTGAGGGACTGAAAAAAATTGCTAGAGAGCAAATAAATGGCAAAAGGATGGATTTGGGGCTGAAAATGTTGGTAGAAATATCCCTAGCTACTTCTGATATCTGGCAACTACGTAGAGAAGAAGAAAAGTGACAAAGGCAAGAATATAAATTCCTGTCCAGTTGAAAGGTAGACAGGTATGGACATTAGATGGGCAGTCTTTGTTCTTCTATTGACCTCCTGATTCTGGTTAATTTTGAAAGGGCAGGCACAAAGTGGTTAATGTGATACCATCTCCTCTTACTCCTCTTCATGTTCCTTTGTTCCCCAGACTGGCTGAGTCTAGGTTCTGGTTGCTGGGATGGTTTGTCCCAGTTGGTATTCAAGGAGGTTTGAACTCAAGGCCTGGGCACTATCCCTGAACACTTCTGCTAAAGGCTAGCACTCTACTACTTTGAGTTATATTAACACTTGCTGTGTTTGCTGATTCAAGATAAGAGGCTTGAGCCATGCTTCCAGACTGGCACTTTGCAGGTTAGTTGGGAGATGGAATCTTAGGGATTTTTCAGCTCAGGCTGGCTTTGAATTGCAATCTTTGCAACAAAAGCCCTTTGTTATTTCCAATTAATGCAACAAGGAGATCAAATAGAATAAGTAGAGCTTACCTGGTTCTTATCAAGAATAGACCAAATATTATGCAATGACAAAATTGTTAGATTGGAGAATCTTAGCACAGGTATGCCAATATTTGAGAATCACGTAGTCAGTTCTAGACTACACAACACAAAACAAAAAAGGGAAAACTCAAAACCTAAAATTTTTGACAACAATGTTTAGACATTTTTGTTAACAAAGCACATCAGGTGGTTAGGCCTCAGTTACCAGGGTCTGTGTAAAGAGCAACTTGTTAGAAAGGCACATTTGAATAAATGGATGGAGGAGAAGTAAGTTGGTGGAAGGGTAAGGATTGGTGGGGGCTAAACCCTTAACCCACCATTTGGCCAAGATGGTGAATTCAAGATGGCAATTTTCTTTAAAAAATGCAAAGAAGGCTTGAACAAAAAATCAATCCTAGTTTGGCTAGCCTTTTAGAGGGAACCTAGAGGGGATCCCCTGGACCCATCCCATGTCGCACTCTTCAGAGCACAATACAAATAGTTGTAGAAATGAAAGGGAGAGATATAGAACGTTGGACATGAATAGCAGAGAGAAAAGAGAGCCTGATAGTAAACAGACTTCTGCCCATGTACCATTGCAACTGCAAAAATTGTCTAAATCTGAGAACAGCATAAAAATATTAGGTGCTCTGCTACCCAGCGAACACAAGATGCATTTCAGAGGGATTTCACAGCTCAGGCATGACTCCCAACACCACATTAAATGTGTAGGAGAGTCAGTCTGGTGAGTGAAGGAGAGACGACCTGGCAGAAGCAGCCTCCTGACTTCTCTCAGAGCCCACTAGAGAGAAATGGACAAGCCCCCAAAACCAAGCATCCTCTGCTTCGGAGGTGACCAGCCTTTAAGCTAAAGGCCATAGGAGCTCTCGGCTGTGGTGCCACATCTGAAAAGAGATTGAGCAACAGAAAGCCATAGAGAGTAGTTTCACTCAACAGAGTAGAGAAGTGGTATGGACGTGGATGTGAATGCCAGCAATGGTATTGGTGAAAAGTCTTGCTTGGTGTCTCAAGGCAGTATGGTTCGCAGAAAAGGGTGGTTAGAAATTCTAACATTTCCAACTCAAAAACCCAATCTGAGTCACAGCCCCATATGTAATATACTAAATAGGCAGGTTTTATTCGGTAGCATATGAAAAGAATATCACACTATTAAGGCAGGAAATGACGTTTATTTACCGAAATGCTGCCCCCACCATACATGGTGGAGAAGCATTGGTGAAAAGGAGAGGGGGAATTCGTCATTTGTATTTCTATAGAAATTCCATCTCTGCTTGGTTTTCCTTCCTTTGAGAGTAGATTCTGGAACTATTTCTTTATGATTGTTTGGATGTCTTGTATGTTTGTTGTAGTTTGTACTGTGGTATCTCTGATATTATTGATTTGGGTCTCCTCTCTTATTTTGTTAGTTACTCTTGCCAGTGGTCCATCAGTTTTATTGATTTTTTCCTAAAAACAGCTTTTCATTTTATTAATTTTATTTATAATTTTCTAAGACTCTATCTCATTAATTTCAACTCTTATTTTAGTTATCTCTTTCTGTCTAGCAACTTTAGGTTCAATTTTTTCTTGTTTCCCTAGCAGTTTTGGTTGCATCATAAGATGGTTTACTTGGTCTCTATTTTCTTGATATGTGCACTGAGACCAATAAATTTGCCCCTCAGGACTGATATCTCTGGGTCCTATTGGTTTCTTTGTGATGTGTCTTTATTTTAATTGAATTGTAGGAACTTTTTAATTTCTTCTTTAATTTCTTCTGTGACCCATGTATTGTTCAACTGAGTGCTGTTTAATCCATGTGTTTTAAGTTTTACCTAATTTATGCCTTGTGTTTGAGAACTAGTTTGATTCCACTATGGTCAGGTTGAATACAGGGTATTATGTTGATCCTCTTTTATTTGTTTAAATTCCTTGTATGAAGTAAGAAATGATCTATTGTAGAAAAAGTTAGGGGGTTGGCAAGAATAAGAATCTGGTAGTGTGAATGTCTCTAATTCTACCTACTCAGGAGGCTCAGATCTCTGTATTCAGATTCAAAGCCAGCCCAGGCAGGAAAGTTTATGATGCTTTTCTGGGCTTGCTCAGCACCACACCTTGCCTCATGTCTGGGGTAGTTCACCACCTTTGCCACCATGGGCTAGCCTGGCTGCTTATGCAAGCCTGTATGGAGAGGCCCTCCACCCCACCATGAGTCAGGTGTTAACTGGTGTTGTTGCCTCAGGCTGGGTTGGGCTGCTTATTTGGGCCAGTATGGAGAGGCACAAACCGCCATGGGTCTGGAGTTGTTCACTGCAGCTGTCCCCACCCCAGGTACGGCTGCCACCCAGGGCTGGTCTGGGCTGCTCCTGTGGGCTAGGACCAAGAGGCATTGTGCCCAGAATCTGGGTGGTTTGCCACTACTGCCAGCTGCTTCTGGTGATCCAGGTTAGGCTAGGCTGTTTACACCAGCAGGACATAGATACCATGCTGCAAGTCTAGGGTCGTTTGCCACTGCTGACAGCTGCTGCTCCAGACTATTTTGGGCTGCTTGCACCAGCCATGCAGAGGCACCATGCCTGGGAGGGAGCGGGGAGTCTTCATGGTGTCTCTGCCTTCTGAGATTTCTGTTTGTATTCTTTGGGTTGGCACCGTCTCTTCTGGAGTCTTCTGGGAGCCTTGGGATATTTGTGGGTGTTTGGACCTCGGAAGGTCCAGAGCCGGGCCACTTAAGCAGACCTGCAAGAAGCCTGCCACTTAAGCTGCTCAGCTTGGAGCCCCATCAACAACAAGGGGTGGGGTAAGGGTCTTCCGACTTTACTGTCCATGTGGGTTTCTCCCTTTTCTTTTTTCACTTCCTGTATCTCTCAGTAATCGACTTTTTTGTGGGTCACTTGGAGAAACGGAGCATTGAAACTCAAACTCTGTATTTGGTTGGGGAGAACTGTGGTGTTTCCCTGCTGTTCTATTGCCATTTGGCCCCTCCCCTTCAGGTGGAGTTTTTCTTAGGTGACCGGTGGGCCTTGGTTACCAAAGGATAGGTACATAAAATAATATGTTACAAAGTCTGCAGATTGTAGTTAGACATTTCTGTTAACATAGTCTTCCCAAATTTAGGAACCAAATGTGATGGTCGACCCTAAAGTACTTCAAAGGGATTAAATCCTTTAACATAATGGCTACATCTTGCTTAAAGGAGAGCAAAGTGCAGGAGGCTCACCTAGCCATGGACAGTATCTGTATTTAATTTAGTTAGCTTCCTTTGAGATCATATTCATTCTAATGCCTTGAATTCTGAGTTCTATAAATGGATTTTAACTTCCAATTTATTCCTAGAGCGTTACTTAATAATTGAGAACTTGGGCCATGATTGCAAGGCCATCTTTGGACCCCACAGCTAAGGGTAAGCCAAATAAAGGAATTATTACATGCCTCAGCTTGTAAGGTCCATTCCTGGACGACGAACAGACCTCGCCCAGTACCTGCGTTACCTAGGCAACTGGGATACCTGGAAGAGGTCACGTCCGCATCTGCTGAGCGTTACCTAGGCAACTGGGATACCTGGAAGAGGTCACGTCCGCATCTGCTGAGGTCACATCCTAACCTGATGTGGCCACACCTTTCTCCCACCTGATCCCACTTCCCTTTACCTGGACACACCCTTCCCCGCCCCCTACCCTATATAAGGCCTAAACCGCCGCCAGACCGCCCTCTTTTTTTCTTTTGCCAGCCGCGTGGAGTGCCAACCTTGCCTGGTTCCAGCAGGTCTACTGAATAAACCCCTTACCTGAATACCACGTGCGTGGTGCAGTTTCAGTTCTTACTCGGTCACCTCTTTTTAAAAACCTAACATAAATGGTGCCGTGACTCGGATAAAGGGCTTAAAGTCAGGACAGCCGAGATTCCTCTCTTTTTTTTTCTTTTTTTCATTTTTGTTTTTCCCTTTTTGCTCTGAGGAATACCCACAGTTCTGACGGCCTTTTATGAACCCGTCTATCTGCTGCGGACACAGTGCATCAATTCTATTGCTGGCCTCTGCATCTTCCTCGACACTTCTACATTTTGGTGAGTGACCTGCTCCCTAAGGGGTCTCTGTCGTTCAGTCTCTTTACAGATACCACGCCGGAGAACCTACTAGGCCTTTACTTGACTCCGGTTGTTTGTCACTTCTCTCTAGAGGGCTCGGTGGTAAATTGGGACACCGCTTCCATTCAGTAAGCCCTCCTTCACTCACTAAATTTTTCCCCCTACGTTTTTCTCTTTTGCATTTCTAATGGGTTGTTGTAAGTCACGCCCAAAGGAGGAAACTCCATTGAAATGCCTCCTGCGTTCCCTGGACGTCTTGTCTATTGACTGCATCGACAAGAAACGCCTGATTTATTATTGCACTCAAGTTTGGCCACAGTACCAACTGGATAATCGTTCTCGATGGCCCAGAGATGGGACTTTGGACTATGTCATTCTCAGAGATTTAGACGATTTTTGCCGTCGTAATGGTAAATGGTCTGAGGTCATTCATATTCAGCCATTCTTTGCTCTCCGGGACAACCCGGCCCTATGCCAATCATGCCCGGCCTTTCCACTCCTCCTGGCACGTGGAGAACCCAACTCTAGCGCAGGGCTCCCTCCGGAGCCTGAGGTGCCTGACCCTCTTTTTGACTCTGCCCCTCTTCCTGCTGAGCATCTGGTGCCTTCCCCACCTTCTTCACTCTCCTCTCCTTCACCCTCTATCTCCTCCCCCCCTGCAGCTCACACCCGGTCTCGCACTGGTGGCACACAACCTCCACCAGACCCCCTGTGCCCTTTGCGAGAGGTGGCAGGGGCTGAAGGTGTAATTAGGGTGCATGCGCCATTCTCAATGTTTGATATTGCTCAGATTGAGAAGCGGCTGGGATCTTATGCCCAAGATTCTAATAATTATGTCAAGCAGTTTAAGAACCTGGCTCAGACCTATGACCTTACTTGGCAGGACATATATCTAATGCTATCCTCTACCCTTACTGCTGAGGAAAAAGAAAGGGTGTGGACTGCAGCCCAGGCACATGCCGATGAAGCTCACCGCCTAGATATTAACTTTCCAGTGGGAGCAACAGCTGTGCCTAGGGAAGAGCCCAATTGGAATTATCAACATAATGCTCCTGGGCGGGAAAGCAGAAATAGGATGATAACTTGCTTAGTGGCTGGCCTTCAAAAGGCAGCCTATCTTCCTGTTAATTACGACAAATTAAACCACATTACTCAAAGGCCCAATGAAAACCCGGCGGAATTTCTTGAACGCCTTACAGTAGCGCTCCAGCGCTATACAAGGCTGGACCCAGAGTCACCAGAGGCTAAGGTGGTTCTCAATACTCATTTTATTGCCCAATCAGCCCCCGATATTAGAAAAAAGTTAAAAAAGGCTGAGAACGGTCCTCAGACCCCTCAACGAGATCTGGTGAGTATGGCATTTAAAGTTTTCAATAATCGAGAGGAACAGGAGATTGCCGATAAGACAGCCCGTGAGAGGGAAAACTACCAAATCCTGGCTGCTGCCATCCGGCCTCCTCTGAGGAGACGCACCCAACAAACACCACCTGGAGCATGCTTCAAGTGTGGGCAAGAGGGCCACTGGGCGAAATTCTGTCCCTCACCACGACCTCCACCTGGACCCTGCCCAAGGTGTGGACAACAAGGACATTGGGGAGTCGATTGCCCCTCCTCACCTCCACAAGGTAGGCCAGCCCCTCCCCCACCCCGCCCACCCAGGCAGGCGGAGCCAGACCGGTCGGAGATTTTCTGCTTGGCTACAGAATGAAGGTGCCCAGGGCCACCTGCTCCCAACAACCAGACCATCACAATGACGGAGCCCAGGGTGTGTTTCTATGTAGCCGGTAAGTTAATATCTTTTCTCTTGGATACGGGAGCGACTTACTCGGTGCTATGTCAATATACAGGCAAGACTTTTCCCTCCCAGATCTCGGTGGTGGGTGTAGATGGCCTACCTACCTGTCCCCCAACTACGGGACCAGTATCATGTAAAATAGAAGACTTTCCTTTTTCACACTCCTTCCTAATCCTACCTCACTGTCCTACCCCACTCCTAGGAAGGGACTTGCTCTCTAAATTTCAGGTCTCCCTTTCATTCCATATCCCCAAACAGCCCACACCTGTTCTACTTTTGTCTTTAGATGAACCTCCACCTGTAACTTCCCAACTAAATCCTTTCCCTTTACCTCCAGATCTTGTCAACCCTCTTATCTGGGATACTTCCACTCCTACTATGGCTAGACACCATACTCCTGTCCTCATTAAACTTAAAGACCCTACCCATTTCCCTGGTACTTCCCAATACCCCATTTCCCTTAGGCACAGGCAAGGTTTAAAACCCATCATCCTTCGCCTTCTTAAACAAGGACTTCTCAGACCCACTAACTCCCCCTTTAACACCCCTATCCTGCCAGTAGTTAAACCTGATGGGACCTATCGCCTAGTCCAGGACCTGCGCACTATTAATGCTGCAGTCCTTCCCATTCATCCTGTTGTGCCTAACCCATATACTCTCCTTTCACAGATACCTCCTGGTACCACCCACTTCTCGGTGCTGGACCTCAAGGATGCATTCTTCACAATCCCCCTGCATCCTGACTGCCAAGATTTCTTTGCTTTTACTTGGGTGGACCCAGACACTTCAAGGGCACAACAGCTGACCTGGACGGTCCTCCCTCAAGGGTTTCGAGACAGTCCCCATTTCTTTGGACAGGCTTTATCAAAGGATCTCCTCTCTCTTCAGGTGTCTCCTAGCATTGTTCTCCAGTATGTGGATGATCTTTTGCTTTGCAGCCCTTCCTTTGAGTTGGCTCGCCAACATACAGCTGACCTCCTCAACTTCCTGTTGACAAAAGGATATAGAGTCTCTCCTTCAAAGGCCCAGATAGCAAAGTCAGAGGTAACATACTTGGGTTTGTCCATAACTCCTACAGAGAGAAGAATTACCCTTGATAGAAAAGCCTACATTGAGTCTCTCTCTGTCCCACAGACCAAGGAGGACATTCTGTCTTTCCTGGGACTTGCAGGCTTCCTTCGTATTTGGATACCCGGTTTTGCTACATTGGCCAAACCTCTTTATGAGGCATCCAAAGGTTCCCTACTGGAGCCGCCAGACCCCACAAAGCCCATTGACACCCCATTTAAAGTTCTGAAGCAAGCGCTTCTTCGGGCTCCAGCACTGGCTCTACCTAACCTCAAGGAACCCTTTATACTCTATGTCACTGAGAAGTGGGGAATTGGCCTTGGGGTTCTTGGACAAATGTCAGGCCCCTCATTTAGACCTGTGGCCTACCTCTCAAAGCAGCTAGACCCAACGGTAAAAGGCTGGCCAGCATGTCTCCGAGCTTTGGCCGCAGCAGCCACCTTGGCACAGGAGAGCACAAAACTCACTTTTGGCCAACCCACTACCATTCGCTCTCCCCACAGACTAAAGGACCTTTTGTCTCATAAATCCCTGTCTTCCCTTTCCCCTTCCCGCCTACAGCTGTTTCATGTTACTTTTATTCAAAACCCTGACTTTTCACTGGAAAGCTGCTCCCCGCTCAATCCAGCCACCTTGCTTCCATCCAATTCTAACCCTCTTTCCCATTCCTGTACAGAGACCTTGGAGGAATTCACACCCCATTTTACAGGTATCTCGGAAACTCCTCTTCCTGACCCAGAAGACACCTGGTACATCAATGGCAGTTCCACATCTACCTCTTCAGGAAGCCGAGTTGCGGGCTATGCCATCGTTAATAACTCTACCATTCTTGAAAGCAGCCCTCTGCCCCCTAGCACTACCTCACAAAAGGCAGAACTTATAGCTTTAACTAGGGCCTTAATTCTAGCCAAGGGCCGGAAGATCAATATTTATACAGACTCAAAATATGCCTATCATATTCTCCATTCTCATGCAGCAATTTGGAAGGAACGTGGCTTCCTGACCACCAAAGGGACTCCCATAACTAATGCCTCACTTATTCTTAAACTATTAGAAGCTGCTTCCCTTCCCCAACAGGTTGCGGTCATCCACTGCAGAGGACACCAGACAGGATTGGATGCCATTACAGTCGGCAATTCAAAAGCAGACCGGGAGGCAAAGCTAGCAGCCCAGAGACAACTCCAGGGACAACTTCCAGCTCCCTTGCTTCTGGTATTGCCTTCAATTCAACCCTCTTATACCCCACAGGAGATCGAGGAACTTATGCACCAGGGAGCCTCCCAGGAAGCACAGGGATGGTGGTCTCTGGAAGGACGAGTTGTTCTTCCTGAGACACAAGCAGACAGCTTTCTTTCCCAGGTTCACCAGGCGCTGCATATTGGATACAAGCCTCTCTCCCACCTTCTTAAACCTTTAATCCATTGCCCTAGCCTAACTACTCGACTAAAGGCTATTACCCAAGCCTGCCCCACGTGTTCTCTTACTTCCTCACAGGGTGGTCTCCGACCAGCTGCATTCCCCACACACCAAGCACGGGGACACACCCCAGGGGAAGACTGGCAGATAGACTTCACTCACATGCCCAGATGTAAGCGGCTCAAATACCTTCTAACTATGGTTGATACCTTTTCAGGATGGATTGAAGCCTATCCCACAACGTCGGAGACAGCTGACACAGTTGCCTCTGTCCTTATTAAAGAAATTATTCCTAGGTTTGGCTTACCCAGGTCACTTCAATCTGACAATGGACCTGCTTTCATCTCCAAAGTGACCCAACAGGTGGCATCCTCTCTAAACATCCAGTGGAATCTTCACATTCCTTATAGGCCTCAGTCTTCTGGAAAGGTTGAAAGAGCTAATGCGCTCCTTAAGACACAACTTACTAAACTTTCTCTAGAGCTCCAACAATCCTGGCCAGAACTGTTACCCCTGGCGCTCACCCGCTTACGTGTTTCTCCCCGCAGCCCTACTTTCCTCAGCCCCTTTGAGTTAATGTATGGAAGACCTTTTCTCCTAGGTAATTTCCCTACTGACAATACCAAAACTCCACTAATAGACTACCTTCCCGTCCTAACCTTTCTTAGGCACATGCTGCGCCAACATGCTGACCAGTGTCTCCCTCAGCCTCATCAAGGCCCCTTTCCCACTCCCCCAATTTTGCCTGGTGATCAAGTGTTTCTCAAGACCCTTAATCCATCTGGTTTACACCCTAAGTGGACAGGCCCTCACCAGGTTCTGCTGACCACCCCCACAGCAGTCAAGCTCAAGGGACAGCCACAGTGGATTCACCTGTCAAGAATAAAAAGGTCTCCTGCTCCTGCCCCTTCTATGCCAACACTGACTTCGAGGTACACCTGTTCCCCCCTTGGGCCTACCAAGGTAAGGCTATCTCGCATCCCTGAAGATCCGGGTGAGTAACACTGAGCTAACTGCTCTCCTCCCCAAAGACCTCACTACCTCATCCCTTAGGTCACCTCCAAGCCATGGACATCCAATCTTTTCTTTCCAGTAATATATTTGCTTTTCATCTTTGTTCAGCCCCCTGCCTGAGAAGACTTCCTCCAGACTTCATCGAAGAGACTCACTTCTTGCAGACATCATGGAACTGGCAGACCAGGAAGCAGTCACCTCCTACTAGGTCACCTCTCTTCCCCCCCCTTTCCTTTTTCAGCCATGCTTCTCCACCATGCTGGGTGGGACTACAGTTCAGTAACTTCTTTTCCTGCCTGAATAGCGCATGGTGTTCTTTTCATCTACCCAATAACTACCCCTTTTGTGTGAACCAAAGTGCCTTGACACCATGCGAGATTTTTCACCAATACCATTTCTGGCCTTCACCTCCACGTCCACACCACTTCTCTACTCTGGTGAGTGAAACTACTCTACGGCTCTCTGTCACTCAGTCTCTGTCCAGACGTGGCGCCACGCCAGAGAGCTCCTACGGCCTTTAGCTGAAAGGCCGGTCACCTCTGAAGCCGAGGACGCTTGGCTTTGGGGGCTTGGCCATTTCTCTCTAGAGGGCTCTGGGGGAAGTCGGGACGCCGCTTCTGCCTGGTCAGCTCTTATTCACTCACCAGACTGACTCTACTTTTTGGCTTGTGCCCTGAAGAGTGTGACGCAGGCTGGGTCCCGGGGACCCTCCCCTCTAGGTTCCCTCTCAAAGGCTAGCCATTCTAGGTTTAAAAATTGTCAGAGTTTCCATTTGTTCAGGTTTCCGTCAATGCCTCATGAAACTTCTCCAGACTCCGTCCAACAGACTCGCCTCCTCCAGACTTCATCGAGGAATCAACACCCAAGCGACAGCTGCAGCCTGCTGCCTTCTCCCAGCATGGACCACATCCCAGCCTTTTACCCCTACGACGCCCCTTGCCAGCAGGAAGTAGCCAGAGAGAGTCTTCGCCCTTTTTCATAATTATCAAAAGGCTGGAATGTAAGGTCCATTCCTGGACGACGAACAGACCTCGCCCAGTACCTGCGTTACCTAGGCAACTGGGATACCTGGAAGAGGTCACGTCCGCATCTGCTGAGCGTTACCTAGGCAACTGGGATACCTGGAAGAGGTCACGTCCGCATCTGCTGAGGTCACATCCTAACCTGATGTGGCCACACCTTTCTCCCACCTGATCCCACTTCCCTTTACCTGGACACACCCTTCCCCGCCCCCTACCCTATATAAGGCCTAAACCGCCGCCAGACCGCCCTCTTTTTTTCTTTTGCCAGCCGCGTGGAGTGCCAACCTTGCCTGGTTCCAGCAGGTCTACTGAATAAACCCCTTACCTGAATACCACGTGCGTGGTGCAGTTTCAGTTCTTACTCGGTCACCTCTTTTTAAAAACCTAACAAGCTCAGCCTGAGAAACTGTCCACTATTACTGAGAGATACCTATACTCATACTTTCCAGCTTTACCTCTGTGAAGTCCACTTTCCCAAATTCACCATCTGAGGTTCCTCACATATGAATTCTTTCCATAAGTTCCAGCTTTTCAGCATTTACCTGTTGGAAATTACCTAATCACATTACAAAGTATTGTCACGCTAAGGCCCCACTGATTTTCAGAACAGTTTCCGGCAGTGGCCTGGGGCAATTTACCAGGGTACAAATATCTACACGTAAACTGACAGAATGCTTGAGCCTGTGTGCATTTTTCCCAAGTCCAGTGTCAACATTTGCACCCTTATTACCACTGTTTTTGCTTCTTCCTTTAATCTTCATGACTAGTAGCCCCACTCTGGTTTTAGAGTTGTCTCCCAAGCTACCTGATTAGCTCAGATGTTTCCCTTTATCTTAGGGTCTCTAGTTTCATTAACTCCTGTGTAGTATTCTGAACCTTGGAGACTTATTCTCTACCTTTTCTCTCAAACTTGCTTTCATGATCCCACTCTCCTTCTCAATGTGCTCCTTAACCTGCAAGTGTTTTGGCAGGGTCACAGGAGAGTTGCTTTGACTGGACAACTGCTGCTCCTTCTCACAACATCTTTGTGTGCTCTTCAGCTCCTCCCTTAAGTTCACAAAGGTGCTATTGAGAGGTATTTTTTCCACCTCCACCTGTTCCATTGGGACACAATGCTTCTGCATAAAATTTATGGTGAAGATCTCAGCAGTCTTTTTGTCCTTTTACTCCAGTAGTTTTTATTTCTAGTTTTCCACTTCAGTGTATTTTTGTGACAGATCTTTAAACTGTTTGTTTAGCTCTTCTGTTTTCCTTCCTAATGCTCTTTCCCTTTTTCCGGCATTCTCTATCAGAGCATGTGGTCCTTTAACTCTTTCTTGAGCCTGATACTTTCTTGTTCACTTTTCTTGGCCTCATCTTCTATGACATAGCACTTCCCCATCTTCTCTGCTAGGTACAAAAGGACTGTGGTCTTTCCAAAGGCATTTGTTGTCACAAAAGCGATGAAGTCCTAGGAGGATTATGATATCACAGTGGGACACAATGTGCATGATATCTGTCAGTATGATGTCACAATGGTCATGATGTCACAGTGGATTTCTGATATCAAATATTATAATGAACTAGGTCCTGAGAGGAGACTCGAGCTGGTACAGCTTCTTTACAGGCTTTGCTTTTGTTTTAGGGATTTTATGAAAAACAAAAAACTAAACAAGGTTAACTCGACCTTGGCTCCAACCAGCCCACTTCTTGGAATGAAAAGAATGCCTCTAGGTTCCCCTCCCCTTAACAACTTAACACACCTTCATTGATCTGTTAAGGACTGACCAATTAAACAGAGAGCCAGTAATCTGGCCAATACTGGCAACATCAAGAGCTTACCATAAACTCCGCCTTTTTCAAGTGTTCACGTTAAACTCCATTAAACTCCTCCTCCTTAGTGTATGCTTACCGTTGCTCTGCCTTACCATTGAATTTGTGAGTCATTTAAACCAAACGTGATAGGCTGGTTAAAATAGCCATTATGTGACAAAGTGTAACCTCATTGGCCACCTGCGTGTGGTCTGGTATGACTCTGCAATCTTTTGGGTGTGTGACAATCTCATTGGTCACCTGCATGACCAGGATTGACCTTGTGATTTTTGCCTTTAAAAACCTAAGTACATGGGCCGCTCGGGGTCGCAGTATCAGTTCCCGGGCCTGTGCTGCGGCCATGGCCGTTCAGTGTAGGAACCTTCTCAATAAAGTTGCTTCTTTAATAACAACTTTGTTGCAGTGGGCTCTGTCACTCCTGACGACTAGGTAGGCTTGCCTGCCTGAGTAGGGGTCTTCCTACTATAATATCTGAAATAATGTTAAGTTGAAAACAGATTACAAGCTCATAAAGGTCCTAAGACATCTCAATTACAGCACATCACAAGACTTATGAGGAAAGGGCAAGTTTGTGATGTCACAGTGTGTTAATGAAATCACCATGGCACTGTGATGTCACAAAGTGGTTGTGATGCCATATGTTTATGAGATCACAGTGGTTTTCTGATATCAACCCTCATGCCACATTTGAAACAGAATGAACTAAGAAAATAGGCATTTACTAGGTGTCTATAACATCACAATGACAATATAATGTCATAATGCTATAAGGTCATTGTAAATTGATGATGGAGCAAGGAGGTAATGGTGTCACACTGCTAATGGGGTCACAAAGGGTTTGTGATGTTACAATGGCATGTATGAATTCAATTGTCATGTGTTCACATTGAGGATATGGGTACACAAAGGGACTGTGATGTCACAAATGCCAGGTGTATTTTCAAAGGTACGGGTCATGATAACTTTATGATACACAGTTGTGATGAGGTCACAATGGGTTTTTGATGTCATAATAATTTTGTAATATCTCAAACATATATCCAATTTCAATTGCAAGTAACAATGTGCATACAAGTTCACAGAAGGAGCTTCATATCCTAATGAACATAAATTTTTAAAAATGTTATGATGTCATATTAGGTTTTTGAATAGAGAATGGGAAAGATATCACCATGGCAATGTCAACTCAATACATCATGTCAAAATATTGTGTTGTTATGACAATTAATTGATGATGCTACATTGGTTATGAGGTCACAAAAGATTGGTGATGTCACAATGTGTTGGGCATGTCACAATGACATGATGTTTCCAAATTGTCTTTAACATACAATAAGTATATGAGTTCACAAGGGACTGTGGTTTCTCCAAAAGTATGTGTTGTCACAAATACATTGAAATCCAAAAAGGTTTGTGATGTCAGAATTTGAAACAATTGTTATGAAATTTGGCAGTGAGATATCACCATGGTCATGATGTCACTGGGGATTTGTAATATCAAATGTCAGATGTGAAATCTAATGAAGTCGACAACAGATTATGAGGACAAAAAAGCCTAAGGTATTAGAATTGCAGCATGTCACCAAAAGTTATGATGACAGGATAGGTTTGTGATGTCACGGTGGGTTAGTGATATCACAATGGCAATGTGATGTACAAAGGGATTGTGATGTCACAACGCTTATGAGTTATCGAATTATCTATATCAACCTACAGGCCACATTTTAAATAGAATGAAATCACAGAAAAGGCATTCATAATGTGTCTATGATGTCACAATGACAATGTGAAGTTTTAAATCTATCATATCATTTTAGTTTTGTGATTTCACAATGAGCAGATGGTGTCAAAATGATAATGAGATGTCACAATTGTGATGAACTCATAAACTTTTTATGTTAAAATGTCATGTCTGATTCTCAATTGTCAGTATTTCACAGTGGGGATTTGACTACACAAAGGGAATATGATGTCACAAAGTTATATATTTTTTCAAAGGATATAAGAGGTCATAATAGATTTGGGATGTCACAGTGTGATCCTGGTGTCAAAATAGCAATGTGATGTCAAAATGGGTTTGTGATGTCACGGACGTGATGAGGTCACAATGGGTTAGTTATGTCATGAGTTTGTAATATCACAATTATTTTCCAATTTCAATTGCTACTAGATCACCATGAGGACACTGTAATAACCAGCAGTGCCCCTAAAATCCACGGGACCAGGTAGTCATCATGGCCTCTTCTTCTGGACCACCGTAGAGTGGGGTGTATGCCGCTTGAGGGGGCAGGACATGCTGCTGAAGGAGATAGGATATCAAGCCCCACATGGTGAGCTGCCAAGAAGTGATTGGGCATGGACATTTGGGAAGTCATGATTGAAAACTGTTATGCAGGAAACATATTGCAGTGGGGGAAGGGTACAGCATATATATAGGCTTCATGTTCAGAGCAACAGAAGGGGAGAGAAAAAGGGAAAAGGCCTGGAAGGAAAGATGTGATGAGACTGCAGGAGGGTAAAGACCTGGGAGGAGAGGAAATTGAGGGAGAGCAGGAGGTGAAGGATGGCAGCTGGCCACCTGGATAGGGCAGGCACGTCTGTAAGAGTAGAGCACCCTGAAGAGAAGGGAATGGTGGAAGGAAAAAGAAAAGACCTGTAATGCAGGACAGATCTGTAGAGAAGGAGGATGAAGAGAAAGGAAAAAAAAACTTGTCCTTTGAAGTGTGGAGCTTTGGAGATCATTATTTTTGGGGTTGTTTGTTTGCAGACCTGTTAACAAATGGCTCGGTTGCTCTTTGGAGTTCTGAGGGTTCATGGTTGTGGCTGCATTTAGCTCTGGGCATCCAACCCAGGTCAAGGTAGTCGCTTGTTACAAGATTTATGAGGACAAGACAAGTTTATGATTTTACATTACAATAATAATATCACAATGTCAATATGAGGTCACAAAACATTGTAATGTCACAATGGTGATGTGGTCACAATGGCTTTCAAAAATCAAATTAATGCCACATTTGAGATAGAATGAAATCACAGAATAGGAAATCACATTGTCTCTATAATCTCACAATGAAAATGTGATGTCATAATGCTATGATGTCGTCATTTTTGGATTTCACAATGGGCTGATGTTGTCCTAACAACAATGTGATCTCATTCTGCAAATGATGTCACAAAACATTTGTAATGGTACAATGGCATTTCTGATGTCAGTTGTCCTTTGTTCTCAATGAGAATATAGTGACCCAAGGGACTGTGATGTCATAAACACCATGTGTTTTTTCAAAGTACCTAAGAGGTCACAACAGGTTTGCGATGTCACAAGGTGATCGTAATATCACAGTGGTAATGTGATGTCACAATGGGTATGTGATGTCACAGTGTTTATAAGGTCACACTTGGATAATGATGTCACAATTAATTTGTAATATCACCATAACATGTCTAATTTCATTCTACTAGATCACAATGAAGATGCGAGTTCAAATGAGGAACTAGAAGTCAGAAAGGCCATGCATTTTGTAAAATATTATGAGGATATAATAGATTGGTGAAAATGCAATGGGAAAGAGTTAACCCATTAGCAATGTGATGATGTTACCATTACATGAAATAGTATTGTTTTGAAGTCACAAATAGTTGGCAATGCCATGCAGGTGATGAGGTCACATAGATTTGTGATTTCACAATGGGATAGTGATGTGACAATCTCATGCCAGGTATCTAATTGACAATGAATATATGAGTTCACAAGGGATAATGATGTATCCAAAGGCATATGTTGGCACAAGTGTAATGAGTATTAACTGGTTTGTGATGTCACAATGTGACTCAGTGATCATGACATCTGGCAGTGTGATGTCACAGTGATCATGATGTCACAGTGAATTTCTGATATCACATCATAACTGAAGTATTATGAGTTAAACAATTAATGAGCTCAGAGAAGCAAGAGATCACACTGGCAGCATGTCAAAACCTTTATGAGGATAGGAGAGTTTTGTGATGTAACAGTGGGTTACTGATATCATAATGAGAATGTGGTGTCATCAAGGTATTGTGATGTCATAATGGTTATGTGGTCTCAATGTATTTCTGATATCAACCCACCTGCCACATTTGAAAGAGAATGAAATCACCAAATGTTATGTGTGTAATAATACTAAATAAATAAGTCTAATAAATGTCATAATCACTAAACCCATGTAAATAAATCTTATATATGAATATTAGCTTTTCTACTGGTGGGGCTTCAATTCAGGCCCTGGGTGCTGGTCTAAATTTCTTGTCTTCAAGGACTGTGAGCTTCCGCTTCAACCACAGTGACATAGAGTTACCAAGACCCAGAATTCAAATCCCAGGCCTGCCAGAAAAGTGGTGCAAATTCCAAGCCATGACCTTTTTTTTCCTTTGGCCAAGCACGGGGCTTGAACTCAGGTCTTGGCATCTCTGTCACAGCCGACCCTTGGATCTTAGGGCCCAAGTTCAAATCTAAGGGTTGGCAAAAAAAATAAATAAATAAAAAGGAGGAGGATAAAATGGAAAAGTTCAAGAATATGCTTTTACATTTTTTCCTCTTTGCATTGTGACCATCCTGGGTCTAACAAAACGTCCCAGAACGTGTACATGACCTTGCTTGCTGATGTTTGTCTGGCTATTAGGGAAGCCATACCGAAACTTCAACTTAGTCCTGGGGGTCGAATCCCAGGACTGCCACTAATGATTGGTAGGAGATTCTAAGAAACACATTCCATATACAGCCATACAAATGGAATGTTAAAAAAGTAACAATTAAATTAGTAGTTAGTGTATGAGTATACTATAAAATTATACCCAACAATTATACTACATTGAGTAATTTTCAATTATTACTTTATTATATATTCAACCCTGATACTTAAAGTTTGAAGGAATAATTTGTCAATAATTGCTAGTAATATAATATATGTAATTTCATAATATGCAGACAACTTTCTCTTGTTTTATACATACATACATATAAATAAATATATATATATATATATATATAAATATATATATATATATATATATATATATATATATATATATATATATATATATGCCAATCTGCACATTTATCTGTTTATACACTTGTCACTCCTGGGGCTCAGTTGTATAGTGATGGCTTGTACATACAAAGTCTCACTACCACATGCACATAAAAATCCAGAAGTTGTGCTGTCAGTCAAGCAGTCGATCACTAGCTTTGAGCATAAAAGCATAGGGACTGTGTCTAGACCCTTACTCAAGATCCAGAACTGGCACCAAATAAAGATTGAATGTTGTGACTGCAACTCTATTAGGATAAGACTTCAAATACCTCATCACAGAGCAAGCCAGTAGTCTGGTGCTGACAGCTTCCATCTAGCCTGACTTAGCCAGAGGTATACTAATGTAACCCAGCTCCACAGAACCACATGCTGCTGGCTCGCTCAACCCTGTCATCCAAGACACTCAGGGGCTGAGATCTGATACTGATGGGTTTAAAACCCAGCCTTAGCAGAATGTCTGTGAAACTCTGTGCTGTGGCTCAAGCAAAAGTTCTTAAGACAGTACCCCATCATTTTAGTGCAATCCCTGTGGCTGACTCAACCCCCTCAAAAAACCCCCACCAATCTGAATCATTAGATGTGAACTTTGTGTAGTTTGTAATGTGTTTCTGAAAGAATGGTGATACTGATGAAAACACCCTAATACTAATGACAGCTTGTGGGAAACAGCTATGTAATGAGTCCTTCCTGAGGTGCTGGTTCATTTATGCGATACTGTGTGCTGAGTCCTGCTCAGGATGCCATGTACTGAGTCATTCACAGGGTGCAGTGTTCTGAATCCTGCATTGGGTGCTGGGTGCTGAGACTTTCATTGGATGCTGTGTGCTGAATCCTGTAAAGAGTGTTATGTGTTTTGTCCTTCAAAGTGTGCATGCTTTCATCTTGCCCTTGTAATACCTCCACAACTTGGATGATTATGCAGACAAGAATATTGAGGCTCAGATATGCCCCTATGGCAGGGACCAAATTATGTATTACTGAAGACTAGTGAGTTGTCTACAGCAAACAATTACTTTTGTTTCCTCAGTCATCAACCTTGAACTCAAGGCCTAGGCGCTGATCCTTACCTCTTGGATTCATAGCCAGTACTCCACCACGTGGAGCCAGGGACCCCCTTGCAGCAGAGTGTCACAGCCTAGGGTTCTATAGCTGAGGTCTGTCATCTTGCCTTCTCAGGAAGGTGAGATCTGAGGATCTGGGTTCCAAACTATCCCAGACATAAAAGGTACCATGAGACTATTATCTCCAATTCACCACAAAGAAACCTGAAGTGGAAGCTGGGTGGTTGTGGCTCATGCTGGTCATCCAAGCTACTCAGTAGTATGAGATCTGTGGATCATGGTTCAAAGCTAGCCTGGGCATGAAAGCCCTGGAGACACTTAGCTCCAATGGACCACCAGAAAACCAGTGGCTCAAGTGGTAGAGCACAAGATTAAAGCTGAAATGCTCAGGGACAGCACCCAGGCCTAGACTTCAACTCTTACAACTGACAACAAAAAAGACTAACAAAAAAAGACTATCAAACCTGAAGTAGAAGGCTGGGAATGTGCCTTAGGGGTAGAGTGCTTTGCATAAATGAAACCCTGGGTTTGATTTCTCAGGACCATGTCACTAAGAAAAAGCCTGCAGTGGCTCTGTGGTTCAAGTAGGAGAGGGCAATCCTTGTACAAGAGAAACTAGATACAGTGCTCATGTCCTGAGTTCAAGCTCCAGAATTAGGTATGCACACACATTCACATGCACGCTTGCTCAGACACACACACACACACACACACACACAGAAAGTAGAAGTGAAGCTGTGACACAAAATGGTAAGGCAGTAGACTTGTGCTCTGAGCTCATGGTCAGCACCCAGGCCCTGTATTCAACACCAAAACATAGTCACTCTGTGCCCAACTAGGAGAGGTCAAAGGTTTCTAAACCTGATAAGCTTCACCAGCCATAGATGACAGGAAACTTTGTGATATCTGACATGTTCTTGGATTTTCGAAGCTTCTGGAAACCTATGAAAGGCATCATAGGCCCATCATTGCAGGCAATGAATCATTTAATTAGGTTCAGTTCCCTAATTGTCTGCCAGAAGGACTCCTGAATTATATGGAGCACTGTTTCTGAATACCGGAATATAGTCTCACAAAGGCAGGATAAGTGCACAGAAGTTGGCCTGCCATGGGAGGTGGCACAAATGTAGGTTTCCTGTCAAAACATAGCACTGGAGAGAGAGATTGCTCGGGGTACAAAGAGGCCTTTTTCTCCTGGCTTTCAGAGCCTGCTCACACTCCTCCTCACTAAGTGGCCCAGATGGAGTTGCTTGTTACACAGATGTACAGGATTGAGGCCTTTTGTCTGCCTTTCTAGACAACGAGAGAGACTTCTTCCAGCAGGCCTGGGATGCAGAGCAACCTTCAGGCTACACTGGAGAAGTAAGGGGAGCCCTGGAACATGCAATGTCATAAAAGCATTCTCTGTGTTATGAGTTCATAGAATTGAATACAAATTTCCTAGCTTGGTGCCATCCATCATAGCTACTCTGGAGCTTCACCTGTAGGAATACATCCATACATAGACAAGGACATGGAGGTACAGGCTCTTTTTGAAGGAGCTGGTACTGGGGTTGAACTATGAGCCTGGGAATTGTCCCTGAGCTCCCTTTACTCAAGTGTAGTGCATTAAGCTTGAGTCAAAGCCCACTTCTGGGTTTTTCTGTGATCTTTTAGAAATAACAGTGTCAAGGACTTTCTTAGGCCTCCTGGATTCAAATTCAGATTCTCTAATCTTAGCCTCCTGAGATTCTGGGATTAAAATCAGCAGCCACTGGCACCTTCTTTCTTTTCTTCTTCATTTTTAATCTGGACAATCTGTCTTCTTAGCGGGTCATTCCAATGGTTTGAACTTATAAGGGACTACCCAATGTTCTTTCTAGTTGCTTTCTCTGAGAAGGATTTTCTCTCTCATTTTCCCCTCTGGTCACAGGTTTGAAGCCAAAAGTGAGAAATGAGTGTCACAAGATTGAAGAGTAAATGTCCACAGGACATGCCAATTCTGTCACTTAGCATTGAGCTGCAGTGAATTTAGTGTAAGAGGATGAGAGGACTGAAAGCTGGAGCGATCCTCGTACTGTCTGCATTGCTCCTTTTGCCTTTAAAGTGATGTAGTAATATGAGTGTTTTGTGTCTCCAAACTTAAGTGTCTAGAACACAGTACAAGCATCTTCATGTTTCTTTGTTCTCTAGTAGCTCTCAAGATTTAGACTAAAAGTTTGTGTGGAGCGGCTCCTAGCTGAGGAAAGCTACATGAAGCCTCCTCAGGAGATCACCTTTCAAAGCCAGTCTTAGCAGGAAAGTCTGTAAGACTCTGGTCTTCAATAAACCACCAGAAAACCAGATGTGGAGCAGTGGGGCCTAGAGGGTAGAGCTCCAGTTTTGGGAGAGAAAGCCTACCAGGAGATACAGGCCAGACCAGGCATGAAAGCCTGGAAGTTGCTTATGTCCAATTAATGACCAGATGGCTGGGAATGGAGCTATGGCAGTGGTAGTGCCTCACCCTTGACCAAAACAGCTGAGGAACGCATCGTGCACTGAGTTTAAGCCCTGGGATATCCACAAGATAAAATTCAAAAAGAGAAGGCCAAGTTTATGTATCAGTGCTCTATTTACTTACTTGTGTATATTACTTCCCTGCATGCAAACAGACCGTATGCAATACTTCTGCTTTTATATGCTGATTTATTTTTCAGATGTGCTTGTTGCGCATACTGCATCATTCTCTTCATTTCAGCCCCATCACTTTGCTCTTCCAGGGTTCCAGGCCTATGTTCTTATATTATGCACATTGAAGCTCTCAGCAGCCTTTACTTACATTTTATTATGAGGCCAATGCAGAAACATCCACAAATCAGGCAGGGGAAGAGAAGATCAGGGCTTATAGAAATAACCAGTATTCAGAAAATTACCTGTGGGGCCCAAACTGTAGCATACTTATGTAAAAACTACCATTAAGAAAAAAAATGAGCAGGCTGGGAATGTGGATTAGTGAGAGAGTCCTTGCCTAGTATGCAAGAAGCCCTGGATTCTATTCTTCAGTACCACATACATAGAAAAAGCCAGAATTGGTGCTGTGGCTTAAGTAGTAGAGTGCTAGAAACAGTGCCCTGGCTTTGAGTTCAACCCAAGGAATGTCAAAGAGATAGATAGATAGATAGATAGGTAGATAGATAGATAGATAGATAGATAGATAGATAGATAGATAGATAGATAGATAGATAGATAGATAGATAGATAGATAGATAGATAGATAGATGGATGGATAAAAAATGATACATGAATCTGGTCTTGGATGTCAGGATGAAATAAGGGAACAATTCCCAGTTATGAGGCCTTTTGCAATGTGCCAGGCCACCAGCATCACCTTCACACAAACACAGAGCAGGAAGACTGTCTCTTTCCCACTTCTAAGGCAGCTGAATGCCCCAGAGCCAAGAAGGCAAAGCCAGGCTCTAACTCAGATGCTTGGAAACAGAAGAGAAACGGCCCTGACTCTCCTTGGACTGGGGATTTGCATTAATGATGTGGAGAAGAAAGTAAGAAGAATGGACTGGCAGAGATAGAAGGGCCTTCAAACCTGACAGAGGGAGAATCAAAAACCCACTCCTTAAGAAAAGAGAGTTCTACTATGTTCCTCCCCTCTCCCCCACTAAACTGACTATTGGTAACCTAAAGATAGCCTGAGGCTCCCTTCACCTGAGGGAGGAAGTTTAGTAATTGTTTGAAGAGGTTGTGAAAAGCCTGACACTGGTGTAACTCTAACAAATGTTTCAGTTTTCCTCTCATTGCTGGCTGTGCCTGGAATGAATGAGGTGGTTTTGCAGCTCACTTCCTGTTAAGTGTGTACATTCTGCCTCCTAATCTTGCAGGCCTAGGTCTCTGCACATAGCTTGGCTTTTGAAACTGTTTTCTGTCCTTCAAATAGAGTGTTACACTGGAGTTCTTTTGGCTAACAGGGCTAGGGATTGACTCCAGAGAACTTCATTTGAACCTTGGATGGGTCAATGATATTTCTTTCCTTCTTCTATAGCACAAGAACTCTTAAGAACATTTCGAGTGCAAGTAATTTCTCATCACCAAGGGAAACATAACAAGCTGTTGAACATATGACCTTTCAGAAGTGGAAGTCAGAGTGTCATAGACTTTCCTGCCCTGGCTGGCTTTACCCAGTTATCCTCAGACATCAGCCTCCTGAGCTAGGGCGATAGGCCTGAGCTACAGGTGCTCTGCTAGGTTCAGAACTGTAATGTGATTGACAATACAAGTCAACTGCTTATCACAAAGGGCTTGGGGAGAATATTAAGCCTTTCAACATTGGACCTTTCAGATCCCTTTAGCACACAAGGTTATAATGCTAGAGTCTGAGAGGCTGGGCATGTGGATCTGCTACACTTGAACCTTAAGCTCTGACTCCAATTCTGCTGTACATTAGTGTTCATTTTCCAGGGAATGTACTCCTAATTAGCAAATAGTAAAAGTACATTGATTAACCCTTACTTTTTTCCAGTTTTGTGTCTTGTGTCAAGACTGGGCCCTGTCCCTGAGCAATTCAGCTCAAGGAGAACACTCTACCACTTGAACCACAGCACCACATGGGATTTTTGTGGTACATTGGATATGAGTTTAACAGGCTTTCCTTGCCTAAGCTGTCTTTGAACTGTGGTCTTCAAATCTCAGATTCCTGAGAAGCTGGGGTTCCAGGTTTGAGCCACCAGCATCTGGCCTATTGTTTTTGACAGTCCTGTGGCTTCCTTTTCTCAAGGCTAGCATTCAAACATTTGAGCCACTCCACGGCTTCTGACTTTTTCTGAGTATGTAGCAATGAAGATTCAAACCCTAGTATTCATGTATGTTGAGCGAGCTCTTTACCAGTAATACACATTTCTAGGCTCGCCCTTGCAATCTTATCCCACAACTTGCCTGTCCTCAAGAAAAATTCCGGAGTATAAGTCATTAAAGAAATCCCTATTAGAAGGTGTTCAAAGATAAATAAGAGAAAGTTTATACTTGAGCGAGACTCTAAACATGTGAAGACTATGACAAATGCCTCCATTAATTATGTATCAGGTTTCAACACAAAAAGTTTTAATGAAAAATTTGTCAATGCCCTAAATTATTGTGTATAATTTTATAACAGATGTGCAAAGTGTAATAAATATTAAGTGTATGATAATCCTAAATAAAATAAACAAAAAATGAATGAATCAAATAAAAATAAAATAAATACAAAATCAATAATAAAAATCATAATAGTAATAAGCATACATATGTAAGTATATGTCTTATATTACACATGTATAGAAATATCTTTTCCATTGCAGCGCCTTCATTTAGTCCATGGGAACTCTAGCCTGAATTTCTTTTCCTCTAGGACAGTGAGCTTCGCCTTCACTCATGGTACAAAAGAGTTACCTGGATGATGAGATCAAATCCCACCAATGGTAGAAATATTGGCCCGGTTCCAAGATAGTGACAATTTTTTTATGAAAGCAGTTATGTTTATTCAGTTACATACTGAACATTAAAAAAAGCAGTGTAGAATTTTGTACAGCTATTCAGATGTCCTTCCCTTACTCCCAAAGTGCTTCTCTGAACACTACATTGTTTCTTTTTTTTTCTATGTTTTTTTTATTGTAAAAATGTTTTACAGAGGGGTCCCAGTTACATGAGCAAGGTCATCAGTATATTTCCTATTGAGCATTGTTGCCTCCTCCTTTGTTTTCGCCCTACCATCCCTTCTCTCCCATCTCCAAACTACTCCCCCTGCCAAGCTCAGTGACTTAATTTTTTAGTTTTGGCTTGACACGGGATTTGAACTCCAGTAGTGGCAAATACGCATATTCCCTTACATTGCTACAGATTTACGAAGATCCTGAGTTCAAATGCCAGGCTAGGAAAGAAAGCTGAACCAAGGAGCTTCATTTTTTTTTTTTTAATTTAGTTAAATGATTATTTTTTTTTCTTTTTTTCCTTTTTTTTTTTTTTTTTTGGCCAACAATGGGGCTTGAACTGAGGTCATGGCAGCACTGCCTTAGCTTAGATCACCTTAGTCTGGGTGCTGCCTCGGGACGCATACCCAGTCCTTGAATCATAGGCCCAAAGGGCTTGCAGGAAGAAAAAAAAGTGGGAAGCATGAAAAGTGGCGAGCTGCAAAGGGCTGGGTTTTTACTTTTTTTTTTGGCACGGTGACCATCCCGGGTCTGAATGACAGGGCCGCAAAGTGGATCTGACCTGCCATATCTGAAGACTGGCATGCAATCAGGGAAGCCATAGGCCAACATGTCAACATAGGCCCTGGCTTCAAATCCCGGTCCTGACACCTACCAATGGCAGGAAATCACAAGAGACTCATTCCTATACATAGAAATACCGATTGAAAGAGAAGTTTGTGCATCAGTCGAGTCTAAAATTGGATGCAATAATACTAGTACACTGATCGATCTCAATTAATAGTTTATTAAGCATGAAAATAATACTATTCCTTTAATTGTGGTATAATAAATACCTAAGAGTTGGTAGGAACGTAGTATATGTCATTCAATCATAGATAGGTGGCTATGGCCCAATTTACCAATATATATTTATTTGTATACCACTGTCTGCCTATCCATGTATTGCTGTTTTGGCCAATCCTGGGGCACGATCTCAGCACCAGTGAACCACCTGACAGCTTCATTGTCTAGAAGCTGCCATGCTCACATTCACCCATTCATGAATTAGACCTGCATGGCCCTGAGTTCAGATTCTAGCACTGCCAAAAATTTAACCTTGGAGTAAGAAGCCGAGTGTGACACATGTTTTCCTTTTCTGGGAGAGTCCTGGGTATCAGGCATGATTGAGAACACATCTACAAATCTAGATGCTATATGATAGGATGCAAACAATATAAAACATAGTTAGGTGTCATCACAATCAATAAAATAAATGGTAAATAAATGAATAAAACAAAAAATTCAATGAATAACCACTCCAACCATAATATAGGCTGAACATCTGTATGGAAGTTCAATCCTATCTCTAAAATGTATATAAGGAGTATGTTTTCCAGGGCAGGGCCTTGAATTCAGGCCTAGGGAAAAGGCCTGACTTTGTGGTCTTCAAGCGTGGTGAACTTCCCCTTCCCCACAGTACAACAGAGTTACCCAGACCTCGTGTTCAAATCCCAGGCCTTGCAGACAAAAAAAATGCCACACATTCCAAGCAAAGGAGCTTCATTAGCATTTTAAATATTTTTTTAAGTTCACTTCGCCTTTTTTTGATACATTTTGATTTTGTAAAAGGAGAGTTTTTTAAAAAAGGGGTTTAAACTTTTACATTTCAGCATAGCACATTGGTGTTTCTGTTATGAGTATCTGCCATGAAGAGTGGGCATGAAAATAAGGACACCATTTCTCCCTAGAAGGTCGGGACAGTTGATTTTATTTATATTTAAAGTTATTTCTATAATTATAAACTCTCTGCAGTTGTGTCATGTTAGTTTTCCTCAGTGCCTACCACGAAATACACTAGGGGAATCATAACACAAACAGTTGGGTTTCTGAATAAAAACTCACTTCTGTTGGGACAGTAGGTACTTGTAAGCATTTTGGGAATAATCTGAATTATAAAATGAAAAAAAAAAAAAAACATTGGGACTAGGATGTAGCTCAATAGTGGAGTATTTGCCTAAAGAGCATAAGACTCTGGCAGAAAAGTTTCCTAAAGCTCAAAGTGTTAGAATTTTATGATCTATATGAACAAATTTTTTTTTGGTCATGGGCCTGAACTCAGGGGTTATCCCTGCACACTTCCGCTAAATGCGAGCAATCTACTGGTTGAGTTACAGTGCTACTTTTGGTTTTCTTGTGGTTTATTGGAGATAAGAGTCTCACGGACTTTCCTGTCCAGGCTGGGTTTGAACCCCACACTCAGATCTCAGCCTCCTGAGTAGTTAGGATTACAGATGTGAGCCACTGGGTGGCTAGGGATAAATTAGGCTTTGGTTGGTGTATTCTTTCTGTTTGTCTAAGCATAGAATCATCTACTATAGAATTTGGTGAATGTTCTGGGTCTGAAGTAAGATATTTAATACATATGCAAATCTGTATAATTCTCATAAAATATAATAAATTTAATACTTGTTATAAGTGTAGTAATAGTCAATAAATAGAATGAATGAATAATACAAAAAATAAATACACTCAAAGCAATATGCAGTAAACATAAGTATGTAGATATTAATCATTTTTTTCAAATGTGAATGAATATTACTTACCAGGGCTGGGGATTGAATTCAGGCCTAGGGAAAAGGCCTGAATTGTTTTTTATTCAAAGAGAGTGAGTTTCCCCATTCTCCATAGTACAATAGAGTTTCCCAGACTCTGAGTTCAAATGCCAAACCTGGCAGAAAAAAGTGGGCACGAATTCCAAGCCAGGGAGCTCCATTAGTATATTTAATATTCTTAAAATTTTTAATTTAATTTTATTTTATTTCTCATATATTTTCTTTTTTTTATTTTTTATTTTTTATTTTTTATTTTATTTTATTTTATTTGAGAACATACTGTACAGAGGGGCTACAATTACATGGGCAGGATAATGCATACATTTCTTACCAAGCATTGCAGCCTCCTCCTTTGTTTACCCTTCACTTCCCTTCCCCGCCTCCCCCCTCCCCCCACCCAATTATACCCCCCTCTCCCCCCACACCGACATTGTAAAGCTGGTTTTGACATGACATTTTGTACTTCTCATTGTTGCAACAGGTCCACCTGAATCCTTAAACGACTTGTTTGTCCCCATCTCCTCCACATGTTATACTGACATCAAATATAGTGAAAGCGGGGGTTACACTGTGGGGGAGGGACATACAAAGCAACAAAGAAATAATCTTATAAATGCGTTAGAAACACATGCATGAAAGAAACGAAAACATTAAAATACATATTTAAGGGTTCATTTTCCTAACATCACATTATCTGACCTTTTCCGCTTGACTCATACCTATACTATATATTGCAAATAAGGTAAACCATGGGACCTATGCTTCTTTGGGCCTGGCTTACTTCACTTAATATAATTTTTTCCAAACCTTTCCATTTCCTAACAAATGGGGAAATGTCATTCTTTCTGATGGAGGCATAGAATTCCATTGTGTATATATACCACATTTTCTTGATCCATAAAAATTTGTTGTATTTTATTTATTTGTTCATTTATTTTGCCGAGCACAGGACTTGAACTCTGGTTGTAGCAACTTTGCCTCAGCTTCCATCACCTAATCTGGGATGGTGCAGCTTCTGGCCCATCCTGGGATCCTAGGCCTCTGGGGCTGACAGGAAAACAAATTGAAAATGGCACCAAAAAACAGCCGCGAATTGCAGACTGTCAGCGGTTTCTCAATTTACCTTCCTTGCATGGTGACCATCCTGGGTCCAAATGACATGGCTGCAACGTGTAGGTTACCTGGCATTGCTGAAGGCTGGCAGGCTGGCAGCGAAGCCATAATCCAATCTGGACACCTAGGAGCTGAGTTTGAATGCGGGTCATGCCACTTACAAAGGGGTGGAGAGGCTTAGAAACTACTGCCTGTCCATAGGATCACCAGAGGAATGTGATCAATGTCATGGTTGGATGACTAGTTTGTCAATCAGTCTAACATAAAATTAAACCCAGTATTTACAAGATTTGGATTGATTTTAATTCATTGTTTATTATGCATTAAAAGAATACGTGTGTGTGTGTGTGTGTGTGTGTGTGTGTGTGTGTGTGTGTGTGTGTGTGTGTGTGTGTGTTGTCGGTAGTGGGTCTGAACTCTGGGACTGGGCACTCTCCCTCAGCTTTTCAGCTCAGGGCTAGTGCTCTACCATTTGAAACATAGCACCATTCCTGGCTTTTTCTGATCATGTGGTGCTGAGGAATAGAACCCAGGGCTCATGCATGCAAGACAAGTATTCTCCAAGTGAGCCACCTTCCCAGCCCCTAAAAGAATATCATTGATTAAATAGAGTTCCCATTATGTACCTGTAAATCACTAGGAAGTTAGTATATGCCATTGAATACTAGATAGTCATCACTGGCAGTATCTAAATTTCTAAATATTTATTTATTTGTATACCACTGTCTGCATAGAAAATTATTGCCATTTTGGCCAAACTTGTGTCTCGATCCCAGGCCCTGGGATCCACCTGGCATCTGAATGTGCTAGAGTCTGCCGTGCTGACACTCACCCATTCATGACATGGGCCTTCTAGGCCCTCAGTTCAGGCCCAGCATTTCTAAAAATGTCTTCCTGGAGTAAGATTCCAAGTGTGATACCTGTTTTCCTTTTCTGTGCAAGTGCTAGATATCAAGTATCATGTATATAATATGTCTGCAAAGCTACATACTATAGAATAGATTTAAATGAATGTAATAAATGTTATAGATACACTCACAATCAGTCCATAAATAAATGAGAAATGAATAATTAAATCATAAAATATAATGAATCATTCCAACCAACATGATATAAACTGAATATATATGGATGTAAGTACAAATCATATAATAAACATGTCTATAAATTTTATGTTCTCCAGGGCTGGGGCTTGAATTCAGTCGTAGGGAACAGGCTTGAATTGCTTTTCTTCAAGGGAGGAGATCTCCCTTTCCTCCACCCTGCATCAGTTACCCAGATCCCAAGATGACATCCTTGGCCTGGCAAACAACAATGGCTCGAAATCCAAGACAAGGAGCTTCAGTAGTATTGTTAATTAATTAATTTATTTTTTGCCAAGCACAGGGCTTGAACTCAGATCGTGGCAACTCTGCCTCAGTTTCCATCACCCTAGGCTGGGATGGTGCAGCCTCTGGACCCACAGACCATCCTGGGTCCTAGGCATCAGGGGCTGACAGGAAAATAAAATGAAAACAACACCAAAAAAATGCCGCAAACCACAGAAGGTCAGCAGTTTCTGTTTTTCTTCTTTGCACGGTGACCATCCTGGGTCTGAATGACATGGCTGCAACCTGTAGGTCACCTGGCATTGGTGAAGGCTGGTGGGCTGTCAGTGAAGTCATAGGCCAACCTGGACGCTAGGCCCTGAGTTTGAATCCTGATCATGCCACTTAAAAGGGGCTGTAGAGGCTAAGAAACTATTGCCTGTACATAGGAAGACCAGAGGAATGTGATCAAATGTCATGGTTGGATGAGTAGTCTGTCAATAATTCAAGCATAAAATTAGACCCAATAATCACAGGACATGGATTGATTTTAATTCATAGTTTATTATACATTAAAAGAATAATATTGGAAGTGGTGCTGTGGTTCAAGTGGCAGAGTGCTCGCCTTGAGCTAAAGAGTGCAAGGACAGCACCCAATCCCAGAGTACAAGCCCCATGACTGACAAAAAAAAAAAAAAATCAAAACAAAACAAAAAATACTGTTGATTAAATGGAATCTCATAAACACATGAGAATCGGTAGGAACGTAGTATATGTCATTGAATACTAAATAGACACCTCTGGCAGTACCTAAATACCTAAATTTATATTTATTAATATTCCACCATCGTCATAGAAAGTTACTGCTATTTTGTCCAAATCTGGGGCTTGATCCCAGGTTCTGGGATCCACTTGGCAGCTGAATGGGTTAGAGGCTGCGGTGCTGACATTGACCCATTCATGAATCGGGCCTCTCAGGTCTTCAGATCAGGTCCCATCATTGCCAAAAATTCTTCCTGGTGTAAGATTTCACGTGTGACACCTGTTTTCCATTTCTGTTCAAGTTCATAATATGTCTTCAAAGTTACATGCTATGGAATAGATGGGAATAAATGTAATAAATATTATAGGTTCACTCTCAGTTCATAAAATAAATGCTAAATAAATAAATCAATAATAAAACATAATGAATCACTCCAACAAACACAATATAGACTGAATATATAGGTGTAAATATAAATTATATATTTAATGTGTCTGTAAGTGTTATGAGGTGTTGAATTCAGGCCTAGGGAAGAGTTTAGTTCATGCATGATTCTCATAGGCAAGACGTATGGCACAACGATTATTTTTAATTAAGAGTTCATGAAGTGTGACAATAAGAATCACAATCAGGAACTGGAGGAAATGGGAAAGATTCAAGAATCAGTACTCACATGATAGATAGGATTCCAACACAGCTAGCCACATCTCCTACTCTATCCAAATAGTATTTATTAGCATACTAGCTTCAGCTTATGAATGAATGAATATTGTGCCCCACACCAACACCGGGGCTCAATCTCAGGTTCTGGGTAAGGCCTAGCTCCTTAGTTGCTCACAGGCTGGTATCCTCACTTAGACCCTTTCGCCAATTGGGCCTACTAAGCTCTGAGGTCAAATCCCAATACTGCCAAAAGATGAATCCTGATGTGTGAAGCCCATAGATCTACCTGTGTTCCTGTCCTATGAAAGTCCTGAGACTCCAGGAGGATGGAGAATTCTATATAGGCAACTCTACAGCCATAGGAATAGGTTATCATGCGTGTTTGCACAGTTATGTCTGTCATCATACTCAATAAAACACAAAATGCATCCATGAATAAGAAACACAATAAAAAGAGTAACTATATTGAATTCATAATGCATTCCACACATGTATGTAAATAGAAATCCTATGTGTAAAATAGGTGGGTATATTATTTTTGCCAGTGCTGGGGATTCAGTTCAGGACTTGCAACCTGGCCTGATATTGTAGTCTTCAAGGATGGTGAATTTCCATTTCCCCCACAGTGTTATAGATTTACAGACCTGAGTTGGAATCCCAGCTGTGGCAGAAAAATGGTGCGAGTTCTGAGCCAGGGTGCATTATTGTTATTATTATTATTATTATTATTATTATTATTATTATTATTATTATTATTATTATTATTATCATTATTGCCAAGGAAGGGATTTGAACTCAGTTTTTGGTAATTCTGCCTCAGCTTCAATCTCCTCAGGATGGTGGGCCCATAGCCGATTCTGCGATCATAGGCCCTGAAGTCTTGCAGGAAAACACACACACACAGAAAAAGCATCAGGATGGATTTTTTACATTTTGTTACTTTCTACCATGACCATCCTGGGTCTTAATGACATGCCTACAAAGGATACTTCACCTTGCATTGGTGAAGGATAGCGGGCTATCGGGGAAGCCATAGGCCCATGAAGCAATGTAGGCCCTGAGTTCAAGTCCTGGTTGTAACACCTACCAAAGTTGGGCATTCCCAAGAGACTTGTTCCTATGCATCGAAATACCGATGGAATGTGAGCAAACTCATGATTGAATGAGAAGTTTCTGCGTGCATCACTCAGTCTTGTCTAAAATTACACTCAATGATCCTAGGATGCTGATTGATCTTAATGAATAGATTTTAAGCATGAAAAGAATCTTATTCCTTCAATGGTGGCATAATAACTACCTAAGAGTTGGTAGGAATATAGTTGATATACTTTAATCCTATGCAGATGTCTCTGGCACTCTATACAAATATATATTTATTGGTATTCTACCACCTGCCTAACCATGTATGGCTATTTTGTCCACCCTGTGGCTTGATCTCAGAGTCTTGGAACTGCCTGGCAGCTTCCTGGGCTAGAGGTTGCCATGTTGACACACACATTCATGAACTGGGTGTGCTAGACCCTGAGTTCTGGTCCCAGAACTGCCAACAATTTGATAGTGGAGTAAGAAGCAGAATGTCACTCCTGTTTTCCTTTTCTTTGAGAGTCCTGGGTGTAAGATATGAAGGAGAACATGTCTACAATTCTAGATATATGTGATAGGATGTCCTCAGTATAATAAATGGAATGTGTGTTATCACAGTCAATAAAATAAATGGTAAATAAATGAATAAAACAGAAATACAATAAATAATCACAACAAACAGGATATGGACTGAACATCTATAGGTAGATACACATCCTATCTTTACAATGTATATAAATAGTGTGTTTTCCGGGCTGGGTCTTGAACTCAGGCCTAGGGACCAGGCCTGACTTTCTTTTCTTCAAGCATGGTGAGCTTCCTTTTGGTTCACAGTGCTGCAGAGTTACCCAGACCCTGAGTTCAAATCCAAAGCCTGCCAGAGTAAACGGCACCAATTGAAAGCCAGGGAGATAATTTTTTTTGCCAAGCAAAATCTTGAACTCAGGTCATGTCAACTCTGCCTCAGCACCCATCACCTTTGTTGGGATGTAGCCACTGGAACCACAGACAATCCTGAGATCCTAGACCACCAGGCCTTTTAGGGGGAAAATGCAAAGAAAATAAGTTGTGGGATGGCCTTTTTACATTTTGCACCATGACCATCTAGGTCTGAATGACACAGCTCCAAAGGGTACTTTACCTTGCATTGCTGAAGGCTGGCGGGCTATTAGGGAAGCCATAGTCCTGCAGGACAATATAGGTCTAGATTCGAATCCCAGTCATGTCACTTCTGGATGGCGGGAGATGCTAAGAGACTCGTTCCAATCTATAGGAATAACGATGGAATGTTATAAATGTCACGGTTGAATGAGTTGCTCATGAATGAAACATATAAAATTAGACATCATGATTTTAGTCAGCTGGTTGATGTTATATAATATGAAACATTAAAAGAATACTCTTTCTTACAGGGATGCAATAACTTCAGGACACTAATTTACTTAATAGTTTATTAAGGATGAAAACAATAACATAAATTACAGGGAGGCATAATAAATATCCAAGAATTGGTAGGAATGTAGTCTATATAACTGAATAACGGATACACATCTCTGGCACTCTATAAAGATATATATTTATTAGCATACTACCATCTGGGTGTCAATCTGTTCTTATTTTGTCAACTGCTGGGACTTGATCTCAGGCCCTGGGAACTTCCTGTCAGCTCAATTTGCCAAGGATGGCATGCTGACACTCACCAATTCATGAATTTGGCCCTGTAGGCCATGAGTTCAGATTCTAGCTTTCCCAAACAATGAATCCTGGAGTAAGAAGCTGATGGTGACACATGTTTTCCTTTTCTGTGAAAGTCCTGGATGCCAGGTATGGAGTGGAATACATATGCACACTTATATCCTATGTAATAAATGTAATCATTGTTCTATGGGCCACAATAAAATAAATGGTCAATACATGAACAAAACAAAAAATAAAATGAATAACTACACTGAATGCAATATGTACACACATATGTCTGTAAATATAAATCATATATTTAAAATGTACATGAATAGGATGTTTTCTAGTGCTGAGGATAGATTTCAGGCCTAAGGAACAGACTTGAATTTCTTGACTTCAAGAAGGCAAGCTTCCCCTTCTCACACAGTGCAGCAGAGTTACCCAAACCATGAGTTCAAATCCCAGTCCTGCCAGATAAATGGCATCTCTATGCTATGTGATGCCCAATCCTTAGGTATTTCATTTGGCCTCTATTTAATGAATTTGATTGTTTAAATACTTTATAAAATATTGATTAAGCTAGGTTCTGGGTAGCATTTATAAGATTATTTCTTTGTTGCTTTGTATGTCCCTCCACCACAGTGTAACCCCGCTTTCACTATATTTGATGTCAGTATAACATGTGGAGGAGATGGGGACAAACAAGTCATTTAAGGATTCAGGTGGACCTGTTGCAACAATGAGAAGTACAAAATGTCATGTCAAACAAGCTTTACAATGTCGGTGTGGGGGGGGGGAGGGGGGTATGATTGGGTGGGGGGGAGGGGGGAAGCTGGGAAGGGAGGTGAAGGGTAAACAAAGGAGGAGGCTGCAATGCTTGGTAAGAAATGTATGCATTATCCTGCCCATGTAATTGTAACCCCTTTGTACAGTATGTTCTCAAATAAAATAAAATAAAATTTAAAAAAATAAAATATTGATTAAAATTGATCTGTGTCTTATAATATAATTGTGTATCATTTTATCCTAGAATCTTTCAAGAACTGCCCATTTAATCATGTCATACATCACATTCCATTGGTATTCATATGGATAGAAATGAGTTTCTTAGGATATCCTGCCAATTGGAGGTGGCAGGACCAGGATTCGAACTGTGGGCTCCAGCTCCCACCACTTAAACCTGAGGATAGGGAACTCACCAGTCTCTCCAAGAACATCAGCAAGACCAATGATTAGCCAGGCAGCAGTGGCTCTCAGCAGGCTTCCTTGATACTTACAAGGCTGTGAAAGTAGGATCATGGTCAAAGTCAACCTAGACAGGAAAGTCCTTGAGACCTCTGTCCAATTTAAGTGCCAACAAAGCCACAAGTAGAGCTGTGTGGCTCGGGCTAGCCTTGATTAAATGCAGCTCACAGACTGTGCCCAGATCCTGGGTTCAAGGTCCGGGACTGGCAACAAACAGACAACCACAACAATTTGTGCAGCCATCCAGGTAAAGCAGGTCAGCCTCTTGTCCCCAACTGAATTGGACAGAGTCCTCTGGAAAAGGGGCTGGAAGAGCCACTGTCATCTTGACTCCACCCATGCTTTCTGCATCACAGGATTCCAGCCACACCCCCATTCTTTCATGGTTCTTTCTGACTAGTGGGATACAACAATTGTGGCCACGCCCACATTCCATGTTGCCCTGTAGTACAGGGATTCCCTCTGTTGGTTGACACCACTACCTGCAGTTGAGGAAAGTAGAGGTGGCTGAGTGGTGAGCAAGAGACTCGAGGCGACTTTGGATTAGATTAGGATATTGACCTCCTAGACACTGAGTGGGAAAATAGAGGATTTCCCAGAGCCTGGGAATGTGGCAAGCCCATCTTTCCCATCACAGCTCTCAGATGTCTGAAACAAGACTCTGTGAGAGAGCTGAGGGCAAGAAACTACTACCAGAACACCAGTGGAAGAATCTGCCCAACAGACCTGAAACATTCAAAAAAACAGAGAACACAAAAAAGGGAGGGATCTTCAAGACAAACACCACTGGGGAAGGTGATTCAACAGAGGATCCAGCCAAAGGTGATGATGACCGAGGGCCTCTCCTGCTTTTGGACATAGTCACAGCCACCAGGTTCCAAGTTTTAAGGGTCCTGATCCCACCAAGGATCTGCAGAGGTGCTACCAACATGTAGTGCCTGCCCTGGACCAGAGCAAAAGACGAAAACAGGCTCTCTGTGCCAAGATCCAACCACTGAAGCAGGAATAGACAGACCTGCAGGATCAAAGGGAGACACAAATGGAGAAGACAGACCAGGTGCACAAAGCACCGACAACAGAGCTGGAGATCCATAAGCCACCCATACACAGGTCAGTTTCAGCTGAAAGCGATTTACAATTGGCAGTGGCCCACATGCAGCACGCGGCCAATGACAGAGAAATTGAGCATGAAGCTCTCACCAGCCACCTGCAGGCTACAGAGCGGCACATAGTAGAGCTGGTGGTGGCGGCTTCTGTGGTCACTGCTTCACAGAAGGAGACAAAATATTGTTTGAACAGCTGAATGATGTAACACTTCAGCTTGAGGAAAAGACCAGCAGATTCTATGACCTGGGTCAAGTGAACACAGAATTGCAGGAGAAGCTGGAAGCACTCTGGACAGAGAAGAGCAACAGGAAGAACAAAAGCTACAAGTTCCAACAAGCACTGGCGGCTGTGAGGTACTGAATAGACTACTGGACAACCTGAGCTGGATGGTGACTGCAGCAAATCTTGACACAGACACCTTCACAGAGGGCCTGAGCATTGAAAGGACGATGCAGAAGGAGGAGGCCCAGTGTCTGACCAAGCAGGTGAACCAACTGACAGAGGAGAATAAGGGAAGGGAGAGGCTGGTGCTGGACCTACAGTACGAGCTGGGGAACTGAGATGGAAGCTGGCAGAGCCACGGCCCTCCGCAGGAGGCTGTGTAGTAGTTGCAGGCCCAGGCCCAGGCCCACTGCAAGCAGATGGAGTTGAAAAACCTGGAGGAACAACTTCACATCGGGTCCAGAAAAAACAGAGGCTCAGTAGCTAGAACGTGGAGCAGCGGGAGAACGGCAGAGACTGGAGGAGAAGGCCGAGGATCAGCAGGAGATCCCAGAGACCCCACGATGTGTATGTGTGTGGGACCCATAGCCGAAGGAACAGCTGGCCCTGCTGTGGGAAGCTTTCCACAGGGTGAGCAGTGAGAAGAAGCTCGCCAGCATCCTGGACTTAGAGCAGCAGGTGAAGAAACATCTGTGGGAACAACTGGACTACTCAAAGGAGAAGACACAAAAATGGAAAGAGGTGGCTGAGAGAGAGAGCCGAGTGGCTCCGGAGCTGCAGGAGCTCAGGAGCTGTCCCTGGTCTAGCTGTTAGACTTCAGAGCCACCTGTGAGCAGAACAATGCCTCCCATGAGTGGCTGAGCTCCAAGAAATAGGCAAAATAGCACCTGCAGAAGGAGATCCAGCTGCTGGAGCAGCTGAAGCAAGTGCAGGTCCCAACAAACTGGGCGGACCAGGTGGTACCCCTAACATCATAGGACCGTCTCAAGTGCCTGGAAGTGACCAGACCACAGGAGGAGTGCCTGCAGGCCCAGATGAGCTTCCTGGCTTTCTCTGGGGAAGGGGAAGTTGTGAGCCCTGGAGAAGCAAAATTTGAGGAAGCATCTCTCCCCCATATGTCCATCGCAGAGGATGGAGATAACACCTAAACTGAGAGAGATGTTGCTCTCAGAGGCTGACATCCACAGGAGGAAACTCCTGCCACAGGAGGGGCAGCCTGCTTCAGGCGTTTGGCCCACCCAACAGCTATGTGCAAGATAGAGCTGGAGCCACAGGTCCCTTTCACGGTGCACTGCCACCACAGCGTGCATGAGGATGGGAAGTTGGACACGCGGGTGTCTGAGAAGAAAATCTGCTTTGTCCACGACCTGCCTGATAAGGTGCACTTCCAGAGTCCAGCAGAAAAGTTCCACCATTGATACAGCATGTTGGCACATATTCACACTGTCCAGGAGTCCCTCCTGGCATGTAAAGACAGACGATCATCTTGGATCAGCTCTGTCGGGAGAAAGTCAAGTGCATGCATCTTCTGTACCAAGAGAAGATGGAGAAAAGGAAAGCGCTGCAGGAGCTGCTGTCACTCCTGGCAGGGGGCTCCAGATGCCAGCACAGGCTGAGCCTCCCACCACTTCTGCTGCTTCAGAGGTCTCAGGCTCCTCGGTAGGCAAAATGAGTGAGGAGCAGAAAGTTTTGAAGAATTGCAACTTCAAGCCTGTGTGGAAACTGCCAGAGGAGAGGTCTGGGTTCCCTGCCGGGAAGAGGACTCCCCCACAGAGCACATCCTGCCCCACATCCAGAGCCCACCACAGCTGGTGTGCTTGAGCTTGCAGCGCTCTGTCCCTTTTTTCTGTATACTGATGTGGATGATGACTCCCTATGTTATATACTGAGTCTCAAAATCCTTGGCACCTACCCAAACTAGGTGGCAAGATGGCCTTCTCTAGGGCTCCATCTGACATGATGGGAAGGGTAAACATTGAGCCGGGTAGAGCAGAGGCTGCTAGGAGGAGGCCCAAATTCAAGGAACATCTAGTGGCCAACATTGGCCAGAGAAGAGGCCCATGTTATGCTTATCACAAAGAATCAATTGTTTGCAATGGGAACAAAAAAACCTCGACAAAGATTTGTTCTTTCAGTCATGGGGCTTGAACTCAGAGCCTAGCCACAGTTCCTGAGCTCTTTTTGATCAAGTCTTGTGCTCTACCATTTGAGTCCCACCTCCCCTTGTAGTTTTTTTCTGACTGGAATCGAACCCAGGGCTTCAGGTATGCTAGACGACCACTCTATCACTGAGCCACATTGTCAGCTAGAATGATCCCCCTCACTCAAATCATTATGGCCATTATTCAGATAAATAGGAAGTAGGGGCTAGAATGAATATGAAGCACAAGTCTGGTTCACACAGAAATACTGCCTTGCCCCCTCTTTGACCCCCTTAGTTGAAGTTTCTCTTTAACCATTAAGGGATGAGAGAGGGAGAGGGGAGCCCCAAGAGAGAATTACCAGGAACAGTGGCCCTCTTAGCCCCACAGCCTACCCCAAACAAGTAGTCATCCAGATTCGGATATTACCTGACTCAATGTGGAATGTACACTGTCACCCCACCCCTGCAAGGCTCAGGATGAAATAAATGTCAGCCCTGGCCTCAGCCCATACCCAGGGTGGAAGTTCCAAGTCCCAGACTGACATACACCCCTGGCTGAACCGAGTTAGGCTGGACTGACCATTCACCACTGTGTTGGTGGCAATGACCTCTTGGATGGATTCCAAGAAGAAGGTCTATGGCAAAGTGCAGAAGCAGTAGAGTGAGCAGGGTGGAAGGAGGCTGGGTGATTGCTCAGGGATCTTCCTCCTTGGAGTCCTCACATCCAACCAGGGCCATCCTGACCTGAAGCACGGCCAAGGCCAGGAGTTGAGATGAGATGGAGGAACATGGGACTAAAAGAGGTACTGCTTTATCGTGGAGCACTTGAAAATTCAAATTATATATGGCCCATGCCAATCCCAAAGCCAACATGCAATGCCTCTCCTTGTTATTTTTAGGCATGAGCTCTTTCCTTGACGTCTTTTTCTCAAGGCTGGCACTCTACCAATTGAGCCACATGTACATTCCTTGTTTTCTGATGGTTCATCAAGGATAAGAGTCTCACACACTTTCCTTCCCAGGCTGGCTTGGAAGCATGATCCTCCAGGTCTCAGCTTCCTGTATCGCTAGGATGACAGGCACAAGCCACCAGTGCCCAGCATGTGATGCCTTTTGAAGGCATCTTGGCAAGTCTGTAAAAGGAGCTCCAATGGGCCTGGATAGACGATGACCCAATCAAGGTGCTTGGATGGGGGAAGGCTGACCTTCTAGTCTTTCTGTTCCCCAAAATTATAGATGTCAGGTGGTGTTTGATGCATCAAACTCCTAGGCTAACAGCCACCAGGCTTAGTGGGGAAAACGTAGAGAATATCGAAAGATTGCAGTGTAGAAATATCTGATTTTGCATGCATATGGTGTGTGTGTGTGTGTGTGTGTGTGTGTGTGTGTGTGTGTGTGTGTGTGTGTGTGTGTGTGTGTGTTTACCAGGGCTTGAACTCAGAGCCTAGGTGGTAACCTTTAGTTTGTTTGCACAAGGTTGATACTCTACCACTTTAACTATAGTAGCTCGGCTTTCCAGCTTTTTGGTTATTCATTGGAGATAAGAGGCTGCTCAGGCTAGCTTTGAATCTTGATTGATCCTCCAGTGTCAGCCTTGAGTAGCAAGGATTATAGGCATGAGCCACTGGCATCCAGCTGCATGGATGTCTTTTCATACTTTCTGTTCTAACACCTGTCTACTTGCCCTGGCCTAGATCTCTGACCTCTATATCAACTCCCAGCAGCTCCTTGACTGTGTGGAGAACATAAAGCTCAAACCTGATCCCATTTCTTTGTCTTCAGGGGAGGGTATGTTTCCTCTGAAGAATGGAGGGGTAGGGGTAGATGTAGTAGGGATAGCTGTACATGGGTGCTCTGGTAAGAGAGATGTATTCTGTTTTATCCAAGAAGGAAATGGTGGCCAGATGCTTATGGCTCATAATCTCATATTCCTAGCTCCCCTAGGAGGCTGAGATCTGAGGATTGACATTCAGAGGCAGCCCAGCAACAAATGTCTGTGAGACTCTCCCAAGAACCACCCGAAAGCTGTGGCTCAAGTGGTAAAGTGCTATCCTTGAATGAAAAAAACTGAGGGACAGAGGCCGGGCCCTGAATTCAAGCCCTGCTACAAGATGCATGCATGTGCATGCATACACACACTCACACAGAGGAAGGTGGTATACACACAAACACAGAGGAAGGTGGTAATGATTATCTGAGCTAGTATTCGGGGCAGTCCTGAGGCATAATCATATTAAACACTCAAGCCACATCAGTTGTTTCTCCCTAAGTCTTTCTTGGGCTGAGGGGCCTGTGCCATGGCAGTAAGTTCCATGGAACCTTCACCTCCATCTGTGCATGTGGCCACAGGCCTAAGGGAAGCACAAAGGATGCTCCTTTGTAGTCAGCCCACAATTGCAGACTTTGACCTATCCTTTACGACTGGTGAGGAAAGCAGAGCTCCGAGCCTTGGGACTCCTGGGATATAGCGTCTGCTACAAGCATCAGCCAGCAAGCTTTGGATTCGTGAGCCTACAAGTCTTACATGGTGCTACTGGCTACACCCACTGCCCTTAAGATGGACGGCATTGCTACTTGGATCCACTGCTCCCATGCCAGACTGGCTGACCCCTTTGCCCTGGATGACCGTGGGGAATTATGGGAAGTTTCCTAGTATCCTACCCAACCACTCCACATATGCCTCAAGAAAAAAAAAGGGACTGATTGTTATTGATATTGTTGTTTAATAGTATGGTTAAGGCCAGAGAGAGACTATATCCGTTCAATATCGAAAGCTGTTGGAGTTTAGTTTTGGGCCGGAGCCACAAGATTGTTGTCTCAGGACCATAAGTCAAGCAGGGAATGAAGGGTTAAAGTACTTGAGGCAATGGCCATTTGTTACGTGTTTCAGAGCAGAGCAACACATGGTGCTAAACCACCTGGTTGTGTGCCTTTATAAGACCTGCAAATCCTGAGCTTGGGGCTCTCCTCCTAGGCTCTGCTGTGTCAGAGTGCAGGACGAGGCCTGAGCTGCACCACATTTAAATAAAACCTTAAAACAGCTGTAAAGTCTGACTCTTGGTGGTCTTCTTGGTGGGAGTCCTGCGACCTGGGTATAACACTGGGATTTGAATTCATGGCTTGGATGCTATCCCTGAGCTTTTGTGCTCAAGACTAGCACTCTACTACTTGAACCACAGCTCTATTTATGGCTTTTTGGGTGCTTAATTGGAGAAAAGAGTCTCATATAGACTTTCCTGCTTCCAATTGTGATACATCTCAGCCTCCTGAGTAGCTAAGATTATAGGGGTGATCCACCAGCACCTGCCGTCTACCTCTTACCCATAACTTCGGCCTTCCTCTGAGTCCCAGAAGAATATGTCTCACCATGCTCACTTTTTTTTTTTTTTTTTTTTTTTGCAATTCTTGGGCTTGAACTCAGGGTCTGGGCATGTTCCTGAGCTTCTTTGTTCAAGGTTAGCACTTTTGTCACTTAAGTCACAGTGTCACTTTTGGCTTTTTCTGTTTCTGTGGTAGTGAGTAATCATACCCTGGGCTTTGTGCATTATAAGTAAGCACTCTACCAGTAAGCCACATTCATAGCCCAAGGCTCACTTCTAACAGAAACTATAATGGTGGGATTTACTGGATTACGTCTTTTGGCGCAGAATACCTGGGTATTTCCTATCTTTGCCAAGATTTAGGACCTGCCTGAGAGTGCAAAGAGGAATGATGAATGAGTGATGACCACCAGGCCCCAGAGGTCTAGGCTCACATCCTACAGAGGGATAAAAAGATATGGAGTGACAACCTTTGACAACTCCTACAACCTAGGAACTGTGGTTTCCCTGGAGGCAGTGACTGGCTGCTAGGTGTCCTGATGGGACACTTCAGCCAGAACATAAGACTTCTGTTATTAAATGGCAGAGAAGGATGCTTTATTCAAGCTGCCAGCTCAGACTTAGTACTCTCTGAGGGCTTGTCATAGCTTGCCCAGGTTGAGGGGCTGGGCATGGGCAACCTGCTGAATTCCCATCATCCAGGCCCTGTCCCTGATCTCTTTTTGCTCAAGGGTAGGGCTCTGCAACTTGAGCCACAGGGCCACTCAGGGTTTTTGTTGTTGGTTTTTTTTCCTTGTGATCTCTTAAGAAATACCAGTGTCATGCACTTTCCTGCACAGGCTGAACTCAAATTGGCATCTCAGCCTCCTGAGGAGCTAGCATTACAGGCAGGAGCCACTGACAACCTGGCTTTCTTTTCATCTTCTTGTTCTTTTTTTCATGACAATCTGAAATCTTCACAGTGTCATTCTAATGGTTTGCATTCAAAGTAAACTTCCCAGGTCTGGAATTCGAATGCTAGGACTGACACCCACAATTAGAGGGAGATCCTGACAAACTCATTCCTATTCATGTGAATACTAATGGAATTTTATAAATGTAATAATTAAATTTGCAGTTAATTCATGATTCAATTTTAGAATGCCACACAAAATGTATTGAATTTATATCTTCCATTCTAGAACCATGTTATGATTAAGGATATTGACTGATTTTTATTAATGCTTTTATAACTATTCAAGGATGATACTTCATAAAATGGAGGCCTAATTTATAACTAATAATTGGCAATAATATATGTATATAATTTAATAATATCCTCACACTCCCTCTGCAGAACTACTGTGGCTTGATCACAGGTCCTCAGAACTAGAAAGCTCTGTTTTCCAGAGGCTGGTGTGCTAAGACTGTGACCCCATTTATGGATTGGGCATTGTAGGCCATGAGTTAAAATCCCAGCATGGCCAAAAATTTATTCATGGAGTAAGAAGTCAATTTTGACACTTTTTTTTCCTTCTCTGTGAAAGTCATGGGTCTCAGTATATGTGATATGATGTAATAAAATAAATGTTATATGTGTAATAATATTAAATAGACAATGGTAATAAATGTCATATGGAGTAAACCCATGTATGTAAATAGATCTCATATATGAGTATTATTTTTTCCAGTTCTGGGGCTTCAGTTCAGGCCCTGGGAACTTGTCTAAATTTCTCGTCTTCAAGGATGGTGTTCTTCCCCTTCACCCACAGTGCCACGGAGTTACCCAGGTTATTTCAACACTGGAACATAGACTAACCAAGACAGGATAATTGCAGGGAACTTGGCCTGCCACAAGTGGTGGCACATGTGAAGGCTTCCTGTCAAAACAGAGCACTGGGGAGATACATAGCTTGAAGTACAAAGAAGCCTTTTTCACCTGGCCTTCAGAACCCGCCCACACTCCTCCTCACTAATTGGCCTGGAGGCAGTTTTTTGTTACTCAGCTGTATAGGAGTGAGACCTTTTGTCTGCCTGTTTCAACAATGAGGCAGACTTCCTCAAGCATTCCCCAGTGCAGAGAAAAACCTCAGGCTTCAATGGGAACAGTGAGGGGAGCACCGGAATATGCACTGTCTTGAAAGCACTCTCTGTGCTATGAAATCATTCTATTCAAAGCAAATTTCCTAGCTGAGTGCTTTTCATCATAGAGACTCTGGATCTTCACCGATAGAAATACATGCATACATACATGGGGAGACATGGAGTTACTGGCTTTTCTTTTTTGGCAGGTCCGGGGGATGTACTATGAGCCTGGGCACTGTTCCTGAGCTCCTTTTGCTCAAGGGTAGCGCTCTGCCTTGAGCCATACACCCATTCATGGGGATTTTTTTTCCTGTGATTCCTCAGAAATAAGAGTGAGGTGGACTTTCCTGTGTTGGCTGAATTCAAACTGGCATTCTCGACCTCTCAGCCTCCTGAAGAGTTAGGATTACAGGCAGGATCCACTGATACCTGGCTTTCTTTTCTTCTCATTCTTTTCTTTCAACGTGACAATCTGAAATCTTCACAGTGTCATACTAATGGTTTGCATTTCGAAGTAAACTATCCAGGCCTGGAGTTCAAATGCCAAGACTGCCACCTACAAATGGAGGGAGATCTTGAGAAAATCATTCCTATCCGTGGGAATGCTTAATGGAATGTTATAAAAGTAACAATTAAATTTGCAGTTAGTTCATGATTCTCTTATAGAATGCCACACAAAAAGTAGTGGATTATGTCTTCCATTCTAGCACCAAGGTATTATTCTCCTAATTAAGTAATACTGACTACTTTTACATTAATGCTTTAATAAGTATTCACACATGATACTTCATGAAATGGAGGCATAATTTAATAACTAATAATTCATAATATATAATTTAATATCCTCACATTGTCTCTCTCTCATATATATATATATATATAGCAAACTACACATCTATCTAGATACACATCTATCTATCTATCTATCTATCTATCTATCTATCTATCTATCTATCTATCAATCTATCTGCCACTACTATTGCTTGATTGCAGGTCCTCAGAATTGCCTGGCAGCTCAGTTTTCCAAAGGATTTTGTTCTACAACTGACCCATTCATGAATTGGGCATTGTGGGCTATAACTTCAAATCCCAGCATTGCCAAAAGTTATATGTGTAGTCAGAAGCCTATTTTGACACATTTTTTTCCTTCTCTGAAAAAGTACTAGGGCTCAGTATGATGTATAATCCATATGCAAATCAATCCATGTGATGAGATATAATAAATGTAATAAATTTTATATATGTAATAATACTAAATAAAATAAAAATAAATAAATGTAATAAATGTCATATGGAGTGAACACATGTATGTAAATAGAGCTCATGTATGAATATGATTTTTTCCAGTGCTGTGGCTGGATTCAGACCCTAGAAACTGGTCTGAAATACTTGTCTTCAACGACGGTGAGTTTCCCCTCCCATACAGTGCCACAAAGTTACCCAAACCCTGAGTTCAAATCCCAGGCCTGCGAGAAAAATGGTACAAGTTCCAAATCAGGGCCTTAATTTTTTTTTTGACCAGTAACATGCACTCTCTTGAAAGCACACTCTGTGCTATGACATCATTCTATTCAAAACAAATTTCTTAGCTGGATGCTTTTCTTCATAGTGACTCTGGATGTACACCCATAGACATAATGCATACATACATAGACACATGTTGTTACTGGCCCTTTTTTTTGGTGCAGGTCCTGAGGCTTGAACTATGAACCTAGACATTGTCCCTGAACACCTTTTAAACAAGAAGCACTTTAGTGTGCCTTAATCCATGATACATTATTACATGGAGGCATAATTTAATACCTAATAATGATTAGTAATGTATTACATGCAATTTAATAATACATAGATATCTCACAGTCTAAAAATATATTTATACATTTAAATATACAGTAGAATGTACATCTCTCTCTCTCTCTCTCCCTCTCTCTCCCTCTCTCTTTCTCTCTCTATCTCTCTCTATCTCTCTCTATATGTGTGTGTGTGTGTATATTTGTTTATATATTGGCCACTCCTGGGTCTAGATTTCAGGTCCTGGGAACTGCCTGGCAGGGAATTTGTTTGAGGCTGCTGTGCTTACACTGACCCCTTGATTAATTGGGCATTCCAGTCCCTGAGTTCAAATCCCAGCAGTTCCTAAGGCAATAGGTGGAATAAAAAGTCAATATTGTCCTGTTTTCCTTTCTGTGCAAATAGTGTGTACTAGGTACAATATGTAATTTCTATGCAAATTCATACATATGATACATATTTTACATGCATATAAATATTATTTTTGCCAGTTCTGGGGCTGGAATTCACGCCCTGGGAAATGCTCCTGATTTTTTTTTTCCAAGAGGTTAGCTTCCACTTCATCCATAGCACAATAGACTAACCCCGTCCCTGAGTTCAAATCCCAGGTATGGCAGATAAAATGGCCCAACTTTGTAGCCAGGACTTTAACTTTTTTTTGGGGGGGGCAGCCACGGGGCTTAAACTGTGGCTGAGTTATGCAAAGAATGCCATGTGCTGTGTCCTTCAACAGGTGCATTCTTATATCGTGTCCTTGTAAGAACTCCACAATTCAGATGATAATGCAGACAAGAATATTGAGGCTCAGATAGGTCACCATGGCAGGGATGAAATTATGTATTACTAAAGATTATTATTATGTATTACTAAATACATAAAGTAATTATGTATTACTATGTCTCCTGCAGACAATTGTTTTGTTTTGTTTTTCTCAGTCATGAACCTTGAACCTGCAGTGTAGACGCTGACCCTTACCTCTTGGGCTCATGGCTAGCACTCCACCGCGTGGAGTCATGGACCCCCTTGCAATAGAGGCTATGGCCAAGGGGTGGGTAGCTAAAGTGTGTCATCCTGCCTTCTCTGGAAGCTGAGATCTGTGGATCTGGGTTCCAAACTATCCCAGACACAAAAGGTACCATGAGACTATTATCTCCAATTCACCACTAAGAACTTGAAGTGAAAGCTGGGTGCTTGTGGCTCATGCCTGTCATCCTAGCTACGCAGGAGGATGATATCTGAAGATCAAAGTTCAAAGCTAGCCTGGGCATGAAAGTCCTGGAGACACTTAACTACAATGGACCACCAGAAAACCTGAAGTGGTGCTGTGGCTCAAGTGGTAGAGCATAAGATTAGAGCTGAATTGCTCAGGGACAGCACCCAGGCCCAGACTTCAATTCCTACACCCGACAACAACAACAATAAAAAAACAGAAATAAACTAACAAGCCTGAAGTAGAGGGCTGGGAATGTGCCTTAGGTGTAGAGGGCTTTGCATACATGAAACCCTGGGCTTGATTTCTCAGGACCACATCACTAGGAAAAAGCCTGAAGTGGCTCTGTGGCTCAAGTAGGAGAGGGCTATCCTGTACAAGAGAAACTAGATACAGTGCTCATGTCCTGAGTTCAAGCTCCTGGACTCAATTATGTGTGAGATCATACACATACACCCGCATGCACACACACACGCACAGAGAGAGAGAGAGAGAGAGAGAGAGAGAGAGAGAGAGAGAGAGAGAGAGAGAGAGAGAGAGAGAGAGAGAGAGAGAGAGAGAGAGAGAGAGAGAGAGAGAGAGAGAGAGACCAGAAGTGATGTTGTTACACAAAATGGTAAAGCACTGGGTTTCTTCACTGACCTCATGGTCAGCACCCAGGTCCTGTGTTCATCCCCAAAATCTAGCTACTCTGGGCCCAATTAAGAGAGGTTAAACGTTTCAAAACCTCATGAGATTCACCAGCCCTAGATGACAGGAAGCTTTTTGATATCTGACATGTGCTTGTATTTCCAAAGCTCCCGGAAACCTATGAGAGTCACCATAGGACCATCATCACCAACAATGAAACATTTCATTAGGTTCAGTGCCCTAGTTGTCTGCCAGAAGGACTCCTGAATTATATTGAGCACTGTATCTGAACACCGGAATATAATCTCACAAAGACAGGATAAGTGCACAGAAATTGGCCTGCCAGGGGAGGTTGCAAAGATGAAGGCTTCCTGTCAAAACAGAGCCCTGGGGAGAGAGATCGCTTGGGGAACGAAGAGGCCTTTTTCTCGTGGCTTTCAGAGCCTGCCCACACTCCTCCTCATTAAGTGGCCCAGATGGAGTTGCTTCTTACACAGCTGTACAGGATTGAGGCCTTTTGTCTGCCTGTTTAGACAATGAGAGAGACTTCTTCCAGCAGGCCTTGCATGCAGAGCAACCTTCAGCCTACACTGGGAGCATTAAGGGGAAGCCTGGAACATGCAATATCATAAAAGCATTCTCTGTGTTATGAACTCATAGTATTGAATAGAAATTTCCTAGCTTGGTGCTATTCATCATAGCTACTCCGGAGCTTCATCTATAGGAATACATCCATACATAAACAAAGACATGGAGGTACAGGCTCTTTTTGAGGGGGCAGGTACTGGGGTTGAACTATGAGCCTAGGTGTTTTCCCTGAGCTTCTTTTGCTCATGGTAGTTCATTAAGATTGAGTCACAGCCTCATTTCTGGGTTTTTCTGTGATCTCTTAGAAATAACAGTGTCAAGGACTTTCTTATGCTGGCTGGATTCAAACTCAGATTCTCTGCATCTCAGCATCCTGAGGAGTTGGGATGACAGTCACCAGCCACTGGCACCTTCTTTCTTTTCTTCTTCATTTTTTAATCTGGACAATCTGAATTCTTAACAGAGTCATTCCAACGGGTCGAACTCTATCTTTGAGAGAGAAAGCCGAGCAGGAGACACAAGCCAGACCAGGGAGGAAAGCCTGGGAGTTGGTTATGTCCAATAACGATCAGATGGCTGGAAGTGGAGCTGTGGTGGTGGTAGGGCCTCAGCCTTGAGCAAAACAGCTCAGGAACACATCAGGCTCTATGCAATGCTTCTGCTTTTATTTACTGGTTTATTATTCAGATATGCTAGTTGCATATACTGCATCATTCTCTTCATTTCAGCCCCATTGCTTTGCTCTTCCAAGTTTTCAGGCCTGTGTACTTATATGATGCACACTGAAGCTCTCAAAAGCCTTTATTTACATTTTATTATGAGACCAAGGCAGGAACAGTCACAAATCAGGCAAGGGTAGAGAAGATCGGGATTCATAAAAGTAACCGGTATTCAGAATATTAAACTTGAGAACATAAAATGGTACCATACTTATGTAAAAATACCATTAAGAAAAAGATGAGGAGGCTGGGAATGTGGAATAATGAGAGTGATTGCGTAGCATGCAAGAAGCCCTAGGTTTGATTCCTCAGGAGCACATACACAGACAAAGCCAGAATTGGTGCTGTGGCTCAAGTAGTAGAGTGCTAGAGACAGTGTCCAGGCCTTGATTTCAGCCCAGGAAATGTCACAGAGATAACTAGGTAGGTAGGTAGGTCAGTAGGTAGGTAGGTAGGCAGATAGAAAGAAAGACAGAAAGAAAGAAAGAAAAAAAAAGAAAGCAAGCAAGGAAGAAAGAAAGAAAGGAAGAAAGAAATAAAGAGAGAGAGAAAGGGAGAAAGAAAGAAAGTAGGAAGGAAGGAAGGAAGGAAAGAAAGAAGACAGATGGAAGGAAGGAAGGAAAAGAAAGAAAGAGAAAGAAAGAAAGAAAGAAAAGGAAGGAAGGAAGGAAGAAAGGAAGGAAGGAAAGAAGGAAGTTGATAGATGAATGTGATCTTTGTTGTAAGAAGGAAAGGAGGGAACACTTCCTACCCATGAGACCTTCTGCTGTGCCAGGACACCCATCAGCTTCACACAACCATAAAGCAGAAAGACTGTTTCTGTCCCACTTCTCAGGCAACCAAGAGCCCCAGAGTCAAGACAACAGTGCCATGTTCCAACTTAAGTGCTTGGAAACCTAAGAGAAAGGTCCCTTCCTCTCCTTGGACTGATGATTTGCATTAATGATGTGGAGAATGAAGGAAGGACAATGGACTGGCAGAGATAGTAGAAGGGCCTTCAAACCTGACAGAGTCAAAAAACCCACTCCCTAAGACCAGAGAGCAAGGTTTTTCTACTCTTTTCCCCCCGCCTCCCCCACTAAACTGGCTCTCTATTGTTAACCTAAAGATAAACTGAGGCTCCCTTCACCTGATGGAGGAAGGTTAATTCGTCATTGTTTGAAGAGGCTGAGAAAAGCCTCACCCCGGTGTAACTCTGACAAATGTTTCAGATTCCCCCCCCCCCCTCATTGCTGGCTGTTCCTGAAATGAATGAAGTGGTTTTGCAGTTCACTTCCCTGTTGAGCTTCCTTATGTACATTGTGCCTCCTAATCCTGCAGGCCTAGGTCTCTGTACCTAGCATGACTTTTTGAAACTGTTTTCTGTCCTTCAAATACATTGTTCATTGGAGTTCTTCCTGTTAACATGTCTAGGGCTTGGATGCTGAGAACTTCATATGAATCCAGGATTGCTCAAAAGTGTTTCTTTCCTGTTTCTATTGCTCAAGAACTCTAAGAACATTTAGAGTGCAAGTACTTCTCATCACCAAGGAAAACACAGGAAGCTCTTGAACATCTGACCTTTCAGAAGTGGAAGTCAGAGTGTCATAGACTTTTCTGCCCTAGATGACTTCAACCTGTGATCCTGAGACCTCAGACTCCTGAGATCAGGTGATGGGCATGAGCTACTGGTTCTCTGCTAGGTTCAGAACTGTAATGACATTGACAACACAAATCAGCTGCTTATCACAAAGGGCTTTGGGAGTATATTAAGCCTTTCAACAATGGACCTTTCAGAACCCTGTAGGAAACAAGGTTATAATACTAGAGTCTGAGAGGGTGGGCATATGGATGTGCTACACTTGAATCTTGAGTTCGGACTCCAATTCTGGTGTACAAAAGCATTCATTTTCCAGAAAATATTCACCATAATTAGCAAATAGGAAAAGATCTTTGATTATTCCTCACTCTTTTTTCCAGTTCTGTGTCCCAAACTAAAACCTGGGCACTGTCCCTGAGCCCTTCAGCTCAAGGTAAACCCTCTACCACTTGACCCACAGCTCCAAATGGGGTCTTTTGGTGGTTCATTGGAAGTAAGAGTATAACAGGCTTTCCTTCCCTAGGCTGTCTTCAAACTGTGGTCTTCAGATCTGAGCCTCCTGAGAAGCTAGGATTCCAGGTGTGAACCACCGACATCTGGCCTGTTGTTTTTGCCAGACCTGGTGCTTGTACTAAGGGCCTGGATACTGTCTCTGAGCTCATTTTTATCAAGACTTGTGGTCTACCACTTGAGCCACTCCACAGCTTCTTGCTTTTTCTGAGTATATGGTACTGAGTATTTAAACCCTGGCATTCATACATTCTGAGCAAGCTTTCTACCACTAAGCCACATTCCCAGCCCCAACTTTCCAATTTTATCCCTCAACTTGACTATCCTCAAAGAAACGCTTCTGAGTATAAATCATCTAAAGAAGTCACTATAGGAAGTTTTTCAAAGATAAATAAGACAAAGCTCATACTGAAACAGACTCTATACATGTGATGACTGTGACAAATGGCTCCATTTAATTATGTATCATGTTTAAACACTTAATAAAGTATTAATAAAAATGAGTCAATATCCTAAATTATTGGGTATAATTTTATAATAGATGTACAAAACATAATAAATATTATGTGAATAATAATATTAAATACAATAAACAATATAATGAATAAAATAAAAATAAAATAAATACAAAATTAATAATAATAATCATAATATGAAATAATCATACATATGTACATATATGTCATATATTACACATTTATATAAATATTTTTTCCCTTGCAGGGCCTTAATTCAGGCCCTGGGAATTCTAGCTTCAATTTCTTTTCCTCAAGGACATTGAGCTTTCCCTTCACAAATGGTGTAAAAGAGTTACCCAGATGGTGAGCTCAAATCCCATCAATGCCAGAAATACTGGCCTCAGTTCCAATACAGTGACTTAATATTTGTATTGGAAGCAGATATGTTTATTCAATTCCATACTGAACATTAAAAATAAGCAGTGTATAATTTTGTACAGCTATTCAGTCATCCTTCACTTACCCCCAAAATGCTTCTTCAGCACTACATTAATTTTTGTACTTTTTTTATTGTAAAAATGTTTTACAGAGGGGTCATAGTTACATGAGCAAAGTAATGAGTACATTTCCTATTGAGCATTGTTGCCTACTCCTTTGTTTTCCCCCTACCATCCTATCCCTCCCATCTCCACAGCTACCTTTCCCTGCTGAGGTCAGTGACTTAATTATATATTTTTGGCTTGACATAGGGTTTGAACTCAATTACTGGCAACTCTGCACCTTCACTCACAATTCTACGAATTTAGCAAGACCCTAAGTTCAAATCCCAGGCTAGGAAAGAAAACTGGCAGAAATTCCAAACCAGTGAGCTTTATTTTTTAAATTTAGTTAATTAATTAACTAGTTTTGCCAACCACGGGGCTTACACACAGGTCGTGGCAATTCTGACTCAGCTTTGAACTCTCTAGGCTGGGGTACAGCCTCAGGACCCATAGCCTATCCTGGGACACTAGGCCCAGAGAGCTTGCAGGAAAAACAATGTGGGACAGCAGAAAAAGTGCCAACCTGTAGAGGGCTGGGGGGGGCTTTATAATTTTTTTCTTTGCACAGTGACCATCCTGGGTCTGAATGACACGGTTGCAAAGTGGACCTGACCTGCCATTGCTGATGGCTGGCAGGCTATCAGGGAAGCCATAAGCCAACATGTCAACATAGGCTCTGGGTTCAAATCCTGATCCTGACACCTACCAATGGCACGAGACCACAAGAGACTCATTCCTATGCCTAAAAATACGGATTGAAAGAGTAATTCATGAATTTGTCTAGTGTAAAATTGGATGCAATAATCCTAGGATGCTGATTGATCTTAATTAATAGTTTATTAAGCATGAAAAGAATAATATTATGTCAATGGTGATATAATAAATACCTAAGAGTTGGTAGGAACGTAGTAGATGTCATTCAATCGTAGAGAGACTGCTCTGGCACTCTTTTGCAATATATATTTATTTGTATACTACCATCTTCCTATCCACTTATTGCTGTTTTGGACAAACTTGGGGAACGATCTTAGCGCCTGGGAGCTACCTGAAAGCTTTTTGGCTAGAGGCTGCTGTGCTCACACTCACCCATTCATGAATTGGGCCTGCTAGGCCCTGAGTTCAGATCCCAGCACTGCCAAATATTTAATTTTGGATTAGGAAACCGAGTGTGACACATGTTTTCTTTTCTGGGAGAGTACTTGGTGTCAGGCATGATGGAGAACATATCTACAAATCTAGATGCTATGTGATAGTATGTAAGCAATGTAATAAATGGTATAGGTGTCATCAGAGTCAATAAAATAAATGGTAAATAAATGAATAAAACAAGAAATAAAATGAATAACCACACCAAACACAATATGGACTGAACATCGGTATGGAAGTATAAATCCTATCTTTAAAATATATATAAGGAGTATGTGTTCCATGCTTGAACCTTGAATTCAGCCCTGCCATGAGAAGGCATTGGCAAGAAATCCTGATATACTGGTATCTGGACCAGTATCGATCTCATACTTGAATGAGTAGCTCATGTGTGATGTGAGTAGGAAATGATAAGCAAGAATCATGGGGTATTACTTATTTGTAAAGAAGTGTTGATTAATCATCATAGTCATGAAATGGATGCATGTGGAAAGATCCAAGAATCAGTAGACACATGGTAGAGTGTATTCCATCACAGGTCATCATCTCTCCTACTCTATACAAATATGTACTTATTTGCATACTACATTCAACTTAGGAATGGATGACTGCTTTGTCCCCTTCCCCCCCCCACCTAGGGACTCCATCTCAGGTCCTGGGAAAGCCCTTGCTCATTAGTGGCTCACAGGCTGGTGACATGGACCAATTTGTCGCTTGGGTCTGCTAGACCCCAAGTTAGGATCCCAGCAGAGCCAATGATTCACCCTGATGTCAGAAGCCAATCGTTGCACCTGTTTTACTTTTCTGTGCAAGTCTTGGGTCTCAGCTAGGATGTAGAATGGAATGCATGGGCCACCCTGTGGCCATGGGAATAGGTTGTTATCCATGTCAGCCCAGTTATACTTGTCATCATATACTCAATAAAACACACAATACATCCATGAATAGCATACAAAATAGAATAATTAAACTAAATGTGCAATGCAGTCCACACACAGATGTGAATATATATCCCATGTTTAAATGATCCATTCAGGACTATTGTGAACTCCCTGGGGCTCAATCTCTGTTCTTTGGAACGGCCCAGCTCCTTAGTGGCTCTAGGCTTGTGTGTTCACCATGACCCATTCTCCAATTGGGCTTGCTAGGCCTTGAGTTCAAATCCCAGCACTGCCAAAATATTCTCCTTGATGTGTGAAGCCAGTCGGTGCACCTGTTTTCCTGTGATGTGCAAGTCCTGGTATCAGCTAGGATGGAGAATGCATAGGCAACTCGACCCTCATGGGAATAGGTTGCCCTTTAGGTCACAACAGTTATATCTGTCATCCTATACACAAGAAAATACACAATATATCAATGAATAAGACACAAAATAAAGAGAATGACTACACAGAATGCAAGATGCTGCCCAACCATGTATGGAAATATAGAACCTATGTTTAAATGATGAATTTACCACTATTTTGCCCTCCACCAGGGTTTCATCTCAGTTTCTGGGAACGGCCTAGCACCTTAGTGTCTCACAGGCTGTGTGTTCACCGTGACCTATTCACCAATTGGGCCTGCTAGGCCTTGAGTTCAAATCCCAGCACTGCCAAAGGATTCACCTTGATGTGAGAAGCCAATAGATCCACCCGCTTTCCTGTCTTGTGAAAGTCCTGGGTCTCAGCAAGGATGGACAATTCTATAGAGACAACTTTATAGCCTTGGGAATAGGTTGTCATCCATGTCAGCACAGTTATATCTATCACCATACTCAATAAAATACACAATACATCCATGACTAAGACACAAAAATAAAAAGAATAACTACACTGAATGCAAGATGCATAGAACACCTGTAGGTAAAGAGAAATCTTATGTTTAAAAAAGGTGGGCTTGTTATTTTGTCCAGTGCTGGGACATCAAATCAGGCCCTGGACCAGGCCTGACATTCTAATATTCAAGGATGGTGAGCTTTCCCTTTTCCAAAATGCAACAGAGCTACCCACACCTCAGTTCAAATCTCAGCATTGACAAAATATTCATTCTGTTTTCAGAAGCCAGTCATTGCACATGTTTTCCTCTCCTGTGAAAGTGCCCGGCCTCAACTAGGATGTAGAATGCATAGGCAACCCTATAACCTTTGGAAGAGGTTATCATTCATGTCAGCACAGTTATACCTGTCACCATACTCAGTAAAATACAAATAACTCCATGAATTAGACACAAAATAAGGAGAAGTGCACCGAATCCAAGATGCTGTCTACACATGTATGTAAATATAGATCCTACATTTAAATTATGAATTTATGACTATCTGGCCCTCCCTGGGACTCAATGCCAGGTCCTGGGAACAGCCTATCTCCATTAATCTAAGGCTTGTGTCCTCACCTTGACCCATTCCCCATTTGGGCCTGCTAGGTTCTGAGTTCAAATCCCAACACTGCCAAAAGATGAATCCTGATGTGTGAAGCACATCGATTCACCTGTTTTCCTATCCTGTGAAAGTCCTGAGTCTAAGTTAGAATGGAGAATGCATAGGAAACCCTATAGACATCTCAATACATTGTCATCCATGTAAGCACTGTAATATCTGTCACCTTACTCAGTAAAATACACCATACTTCCATTAAGGCAGAAAATAAGGAGAATAAGTACACCAAATGCAAGATGCTGTCCACATGTATATGTAAATATATATCCTATGTTTAAATTATGAATTTATGACTATTGTGACCCACCCTGGGGATCAATGTCAGATCCTGGGAATGGCCTAACTCCTTTGTTGCTCACAGGCTGGTGTGGTCACCTTGAACTATTTGCCAATTGGTCCTGCTAGGCCCTGAGTTCAGATGCCAGCACTACCTACAATTGGATCATGGAGTAAGAAGCCAAGTGTGAAACTGTTTTTTCCTTTTCTCTGAGAGTCCAGGGTGTCAGGCATGATGGAGAAAACATCTACAAATTTAGATGCCATGTGGTAGGATGTAATCAATGTAATAAATGGAATGGGTGTCATCACAGTAAAATCAACAGCAAATAAATGAATAAAACAAAAGTACAAGGAATAACCACACTAAACATGAATGGACTGAACATCCATAGGTAAGTACAGATATCTTTGGGGTGTGCATGGGCTTCACAGCTGAGGTCTGGGGGCCTGGAAGAGTGAGACGCTTGAAGGGGACTCAGCACTGTTAAATTACAAGAATGAGGGATCTGTGTACCCTGGAGCTGTGTACTCCCTTGGGCCTGGTTGGTGGCAGTGGGAGCTTGAAGCACCTTGGAGTACAGACTACAGGGGGTTGCCTCCCAGAGGGACAGAGAGCATGGCCAACACTTAGTAAGGATATGAGTCCTGCTAGTATGGAGCACAAAAGCATAGGTCAGACTCTGGGTCTTCTCATGATGAACTCTAATGGGGGAGGCCAGCCCTACTTTAACTCTTGAGCTGGGATCTTCAGATCTTAGCCTCCTGAGTATCTAGGATTATAGGCATGAGCTTCTGGCTGAGACTCTGGTTCTTTTAGGTATATTAAAGTTTGACCTCAAGGCCTTAGGCTTGCTGATCAGGTCTTCTACCATGCTAGCCAAGCTTTTCTGTCTTGGGCATTTCTGAGATGGAGACTTAATATATGCTCAGGCTGGGCTGGATCATGGTCCTCCTATCTGTGACAGGCATGAGTCACCAGGGCCGGTCCTCTTTAGTTGGGATGGTAGACATGTAGTGCCACACTCAGTCATTGGTTTATATGGATTGTCCCAAACTCAGTCCACGGTAGCTGATTATTGATAAGAGGTGAAGCTCTGGGTTGGGCCTCAACCACTGGACTTCAATCTCCTCATGGGACACTAGTTAGTAAACAAGAGATTAATACAGAGGGATCTCTGGAACAGGGTCAACCATAAAAGGAGGGGCCGTCATATACGGTTCTTGGTAATTCTGTGAGCATATGACAGGAAGATACCGGGAAAGATCTCAGATGGTGTGTGTTATTAAAGTTGCGACATGTATGGGAGTATGAATCAAAACATGGCCCTCTTTCTTTATTACCCTATCCTCATGAGGAAGAGGATCCTTCAATTTGTTCAGTTTTGAAGCTGGGGAAACTGAGGCACAGAGAAGCCTGGTGACCTAATAATTACTCCCAGCTGATAGGAAGCTCAGCCTGACTTCTCTGCCATACTCCCTCAGACAATGAGTGCTATTCAGTCCACTTTTTGTGATGGGAAGTCCACTTTTTTTCAGTCATGGGGCTTGAACTCTGGGCCTGCGACAGCTCCCCGAGCTGCTTAGCTCAAAGCTAGCACTCTACCATTTGAGTCACAGTGCCACTTCCAGTTTTCTGGTGATTCTTTGGAGATAAGAGTCTCACAGGTGTTCCTGCCCAGGCTGGCTATAAACCACGATCCTCATATCTCAGCCTCCATTTTACTTAGGATTATAGACCTGAGTCACTGGCACCTGGCTTAAGTGTAATTCTGAATTTCTTTCTTTCTCGCTATCTCTCTCAGGAACTGATTGAATGGGTTCTAGAGGAGGTGGCCCAGCATCCCCATGTGGTTGTAACCAAGGTGGCCCTCTCATTCTGGAGGTGGGCTGTTGGTCAGCTGTCTCGCTCAGTCTGTTGTACCAGCTCCATGAAGTAAGTCCCTCTCTGCCCTAGCTAGACCATGACAGTTATTCATTGTACATCTCTCCTTACTAAACTCAGTACTGTGTTCAATGCCCTTTTCTAGCAAAAATTTCTTGCTAAAAATATGATACATAGTTATGGAATGAAAATGTAATGCCATCTTAAGAAATTCATTTAGGGTTCTTGGAATGTGGCTTCATTGTATGGTAGTTGCCTAGCATTCATGAAACCCTGAGTTTAATTCCTCAGTACCACATAAACTGAAAAAGAAAGACTGGTAGTGGTCCTGTGTCTCAAGTAGTAGAGGGTTAGCCTTTAGAAAAAAAAAAAAAAACAGAGTTCCGAAGCCCTGAGTTTCAGCCCCAGGATTGCCAAAACAACAACAGCAACACAAATGAATATTTAGTTAGTAAATGCAAAATAAAGAACCCATACTTGGAATATAATTGCTCCTTCCATACTGATACCTGACATTAGTCGCTAATTCATGTTCTTTACCTATGTTAGGATACTGTGTTGAAAAAAAAAGTTTTGTTCATTAGGTCATGGCAATTAATGCCAGGAATGTGCTTAGATGTCAGTTGTAGGTTAATTCTGGAAATTCAAAGATTCCAGGCTTTTGAGTGGGTTCATTACTAATTACAATGAGAAGGGTAGTCTAAGTGAGATTTGGAAAACTTTTTTGCCAGTCATGGCACCATAAAGGCAGAGGCTAATTAATAGTTGTGACAGAAGAGAAGGAATAACTCCAGATGGAAGGAATAAATGATAGTAACTATGGTATAACAGAAACCGTTCTAGGGAACCATTTTTAGCTATTGAAGAGCTAGTTATCAACTAGGCTTATTCCTCATTGCCTTTAGCATTCTAAATCTCTTAGGCAAATTCTTAATCTTTGTGTAATAAATGTATCTCCTTCTATACTGTTCTTTCATACCTGATCGCCTTTGCTTTCTAAAAACCTCAGTCTTTCTACATTTCTCTATGAACATTTCCTGATACTAAATACACCTACAAAGATGAAAGAGGATGCTAAGGTAAGGTTCCCATAGCACCTGAGTCGTTAATGTAACAAAATGGAAAAGGAGGACATATTTATTGCTACGTCAATTATTCTGAAAAGCTGCAATGTCACATCATTTGATTCAAATTTCCATTCTCTGTCTACAGAGTGACATTAACTGCACATAAATGCAAATATGAGCTTGGTGCTGGTGGCTCCTGCCTGTAATCCTAGCTACTCAGGAGGTTGAGATCAGAGGATTGTGGTTCAAATCCAGTCTGGTCAGGAAAGTCCATGAAACACTTATCTTCAATTAACCACCAGAAACCCGGAAGTGGTGCTGTAGCTAAAGTGGTAGAACCCTCAAGTTGAGCTGAAGAGCTGAGCCACAGTGCCCAGGATCTGTGTTCATTCCCCACAACCAACAAAAAGTGCAAATATGGCTTTAAGTTTCCCCCAAAGGAATGATGAAGTCAATAGTAATCTTTCCAAATGATTCAGTGCACCTACTCTTGCTGACTTATTTAAGTTATGGCTAATTCGCTGAACATATTCGCTGCAAAAATTTTCAAATATTAATTAGCTTTATAATGAACTTCATCTAATATTTCTTGGTTCAAAAGTGAAGTCCATACAGTTGATATCATTTAGCTTTCTTACTGTCTTAGTTCAAAGCCAACCCAGTCAGGAGAGTCTTTCAAACTCTAATCTGTAATTAAACACCAAAAAAGCCAGAAGTGGAGTTTTGACTCAAGCAATAGAGTACTAGCTTTGGAGGCAGGTGGGAAAGAAAGATAACTGTTCAGGCACAGGGTCCAACCTCTGAGTTCCAACCCCAGAACCAGCACAAAATAAACAAACAAGCAAAGAAAACAAACCCTGGGTATTTCTTTGGGACTTTCCTTAAAGGAGTAGTGATCTGAGAAGAGGCTGTTTTTGCTGACCATACTCAACTGTATCCTGCTTTTTTGGAATCCTTATTGCTATGGAAAACTCAGGACCAAACTAAAGGAATTGATAACTGACTCCTGCAACAAGAGAATCATCTCAGGGGTGAAACATCCATCCATAAGACACTTTAAAACCTCCATATCTTTGTTTCTTTGCAGTAGAATACTTTTAAAACAAATTTATTTCCTTTTGTTCTATGCTGGCCTTCAAATGCCATATTGTTTTCTTTTGTAATACTCTCAACCAGAAGTTTACAGACAAGTTTTATATGAGTAAAGAATACACTCAGAAAAGTCAGGGACAGAGTTTCCTTCAAGCCTTGGATTCTTTTCTTGTACAATAAAAAGGAAAGCAAAAGTTAACCTGAACTTTTTCATTCCTATGTTCAATTCCTCTCCTGGGATCAGTTTCCACATCCAGTAACAGTTACTTCCACTTAGTTCCAGTAACAATCTATGGTGCTGCTCCAGATAAAATGAATGTTTTCTGGCTTCATTGAAATAGCACAAGGACACCATTGGACATGAGGTAACACGTGTTTCAGAGACAACTTAGTGAGGTGTAATGAAATTTAAATTGCTTATAAATATATTATCCATAAGTACAGTTTGTTCAAACTTCTTAAGACATCAAAATTTGTGAATTTACCTTTAATTATCAAACTAATTCTCTGAAAAAGATAATTTGGGTCAAAATATATAGAGAGAAAATGCCCTCTACAATGAAAGAAGGTGTTGGGTTTACACATTTCTGTTTGTAACACTTTCCACAATGTCTTTGCACGTGAAGCACTGAAACACAGAAAAAAAATCTGATTGGATATTTCAAACCAATGATTTCATATTTTTAAGTGGCTGACAATAAATAATATCCTTACTATCAAGAGATGGTGAAGACTTCTCTAATTACATATGCCAAAAAGTTTTGGGTTCAGAAAAGAATTGAGCAAATGGAAAAGGTAAGAAAACAGTGTTCTTAGAAGTCCTAGTTAAGAGAATTGTCTTCAGTAGTGAAGGAAGGCCAAAACATTTTCATATAATTGTGTTAATAATTTTAGCACCTACACTGAGTTTACAGAGCCTATTTGGCTCACTACAATACAGAACAGCTTGAATGAAGACATGAAAATAAATTCAACATCCAAATGAGGCAACTTAAAGAGTTTTAAAAGAGAAATCATGAAGATGTAGCAGTGGTAGAGACCGTATAGTCCTTCAGCTTCACTAGACTTGAAGCCAAGAAGCTGTGATTAATTGGAAATCAGTCAAGAGCTAAGAGGCGGATATAGAAGTAGGACATAGAAGCATTGTCATTTTGCAACAAACACTGTCGTCCAAGGTATGGGTGATTTAACTCTATTCTCCTCCATACATCTTGGTGAACAAATGCTAGACCAAGAGAAAAAAAATCTATGGAAATAACTTTGCATAGAATAACTTCACTGTTCCTGAGAATGTATCTAAGGAAAGTCTTAAGAGAAAAGATAAAAGTGCAGTATTTTCGGTTTCCTCTAAGCATCATTTTAGCCAAATGTATCTTTGAGGTTAGAATTGATTGAAACCAAAAATTATGGAGTACA